>NC_048232.1:27127845-27135207 GCF_002007445.2 Ailuropoda melanoleuca
AACGCCGGGATCACGCCCTGAGCCAAAGGCAGACGCTTAACCACTGTGCCACCCAGGCGCCCCCTGTACTGGGACATTTTCTGATGGACCAGAAATAGCTTCCCTCTGTCATCTGCCAAGGGTGGGGATGGCAGCTGGCTTTCCAGTCCCTGTGGCCCTGGTGCCCAGCACAGTGCCCGGCAAGTGGTGGACACTCAACAAAGATCGGTCTAACGATGACAGATGCTCCCAGACCTGCCTTCCATGAGTCCTAGCATCCAGCGCCATGGTTGGGGGCCCCAGCCCGCAACACTCCAGGGCCGCCGGGAGAACCTGGAAGGCTCTCCTTGTGCAGCTGTCCATTCTTCCCACCCCTTGCCAGCTGCTCTGTAGGCTCTGATTAACTGGGGCATTTCCCTGCTCTCATTCATTAATGCCGGCTCACCAGGGCAGAGGGATAGCGGCCAGGATTTGCAGGTCTGGTTCCTGACCAGGCCCTGACTCCCACAGTCACTACAGGCCACATTGGAAAACACTCTTTCTTTGAAATAGGGAGAGTGAAACTTGGTGGAGAACTTTGCAGACTCCCCATCCCCACCCCCCGGCCCCATCAAAAAGGTCCTGAAATTTGTTCCGTTCCTGGAGGATTCAAGGTCAGACAAGTCATAGTGTAACAGGTCAGGGAGCATGCATGTACCCTGGCGTAGACCAGAATAGGCAAAAGGGAGCCTTTTCCAGGTGGCCTGAGAAGGCTGTCCCTGTCTCAGATCACCCCCGGTGCAGGTGGTCCTTGGGAGGTGTCCACCGTGGACCTGCCCCCGACACTCAGAGCAGCACATGACACTGTGACTCACACAGTGATCGGACTTGCCCTGGGTAGACTGGAAAAGACCCAAGCAAGACTTTCTAGAATCTTAGCCCTTTCTTAGCACTTTTAGAGCCATATAGAAGCCCCTAGACTCCTACTTACTAGGGACAAATGTACTTGGGGTTGGACCAGTCTAAAACCTCATGTCCTTTTCCCATGTCCTTCCCATATTACAGAGTCAGGAACATTTAAACTCAGATCTGAATTCAGGCTGATATGCTGCTTTGGTTGACTTTAAAAAAAAAAATGTCAGACATTTATTGAAGAGTTTCCCTTTAGTTGAGGGTGTACCAATCACCCTGCAACGATTTGCACTTAAAAGATATGGCACAACCACAGAAGGACTAAATGGGAGTAGATACTGACATCAAACATCAAACTGGCCTGCGGGCCAGTTCTAGCTGTTTCTACCTGTGACCTTGAACAATCATGTCAGTGCTTTGGCTATGGGTCCACATTTGCAAAATGAGGGTCAGGCTAGCCCATCTCTAAGGTCCCCTCTGGGCTCAGTAGGGACACCCTGACATGTGGCCTTGGCCTCATCACCTCCTGCTGGTGGGCAAGTAACTGCTTTATTCAGCATCGCACCTCAAGGGACCTCTGGTGAGCCCTGAGGTCCAGTATGGTGGTTTGTCATCTCTAAAGGGGGTCCGTTCTGGCAGAAACGAAAGCAGGGACACACTAGCTGGCTCTCCTGGAGGGATGGTATCTAGTTGGGAGTTACTTCCTTTAAACCCACCGTAGCTGAGCTGACCATAACCTGAGTGGCTTCAGAAATCAGCACATGCAGAGTTAAATCTTTTGAGACATCTGCTAGGCAAATGCCGAAGGGCGGACCCAGGGCTTGAGAACCACAAATTGGGGTGTCCAGGTTTAGCACAAACGCCAGGCATCCATCTCTAGGAGCAAACTGGCCATTTGGCTCAGAGATCCGAGCCTGGGGCCTGCCAACACTCAGCACCTAAATCACAGTGTGCTCTGAAATTGGGCAATCCGTGTGGGAGGGAGGGGTCTGCTCTCAGTCCTGAGGCTGATTCCATTTCCCTGCAAATGGTCGGCACAGCTCTTGTTATCGCTATTTCTAGCTCCACGCTCACGTGTTACGTCTTAGAGATAGTGTTTATTGATACTAAACAACGCCCTAGCCACTCCGCAGAACATCTGTGCCGCAGCTGCCACGGCCCCAGTTGAGATTTTTGTCATAGTTTGGGGATGATTCGTTAGCACAGTACATACAGTACTGAGAGGGCTGTGTTCTGCGAGTCCAGAGGATTTGGGATAATTGGAAATTTCAGGGTTTTTAAGGTTGTTATTGGGTGTGGTTCTAGGGGGACGTTTTGCTTGGTTTGGGTATGTAAGTATCAATTGCAAACATTTGTTTATAAACGTCAGCCAGAACTTTGTAGAGCTACAGCCTCCCACTGCCCCTGCAAAATAACCCAAGAACTGTGCTTGAAAAGTACCCAAGGTCATAGAGCAGGTTACTGGAATGTTCTAGAACATTCTGCTGGTAATAACTAAACTGCCAACAGTTGAGCCAACCTCCTGCGCTAGATGACAAAAGCAGGTCTTTTATGTTAAAGGAATTTTAAAAAACTACTCAGAGAGAAGGGATGTTGGGGGAAGAGGTTTTGATCCATTCTTCACCGGCATGTTAGCACATCACAGTGGTTGTTACGCTAGAAGCCCTAAAAGGTTTAAATAAGTCATAAATACCTTCAATGGGTCTGGTGCCCTTGGTGTTTTGGAGCACTTACCCTGTTAGATTTTCCTATTAGGCTTGTCTAAGGGTCCCGGGGGAGCAGAACTGAGGCCCACAAACACTCAGTATCTAATTCTTTTTTGTTCTGAAAAGTGGGCAGTGCCTTGCTCAGAGCACTCAGCTACTGAATTCTAGCGCTCCCAGCCTCTCTGGGTCTTGCATTCATACCTGCCTCGTGTACGGACTGTGTGGCTACTGCGTGTCGAGCACCATTCTAGACAAATAGTGGTAAATAATCCGAGAAGGCCCCTGATCTCCACGAGTGACGTAATCCCTACACACATAAACAACAACAAGAAGAAACACACGGAATACAGACAGTGATAAGGGCTATGCAAAGCTGAAATAAGACTGTGGAAGATAGTGATGGGGGCCGAGATGGGGGCGACTTTAGAACGCAGGTTCCAGAGAAGGCCTTGCTGACATCAGAACTAAGATTGGAATTGCAGAAGAATCCACCAGGCCAAGAGGAGGAGGTCAGCGTTCCGGGCGGTTCTAAAAGCCACAACACCGGGAGAAGCTGGTCTGGTTGGAGGACCCAGGGCTTGGAGCACAGTGGCTGGGGTGGGGGTGGGACAAGGCAGGCAGGAGCTTAGACAGCCAGGGCATATTGCTCCAAGTGCCGTGGAAGCCACAGGTGAGTGAGGTGCCATCCGGGTACTGCTCCTCTCTCCCTTCAGGATAGAACCTTCTGGAAGGAGAGCAGTCAGCTGACAGTCTCCAGCTGCAATGCCGTCAAGATCCACCCAGCATTCAGCCTGAGGCCACGCTCTGCCCCATGACTGACCCATACAGGAGTACTGGAGCTGGGACCCCAACGTTGTTCTCCTTGCTGGGCTGGAGAGGCTTTCTGGAGCAGCACCGTGGTCTAAGGTTGTTGCTACCCACTGTCTATCTTCCTCTGCCTCTCCTTTCCCGGGTCAGACCTGCATCCTGGTCTGAAGACTCTCTCTGACTCCTATTGCTGCCTCACCTCTTTCTCTCACAAGCTCCCCCTCATGAGCCTTCTAACTCCGTCTTGCCTTTGCCCCCCAGAGAACCTGGCCTGACAGCGGGTTTTGAGCAGAGGAAGAGCATGTTCTGTTTTGGGGACTGTTGGATGGAAGATGGTGTGTTGTGGCGGAAAGGAGCTGGAGGTCAGTCAGGAGCTGCTGGGGCAGTTAAGCCTTGGTTGTGCTGTTTGAGCGGCCCATTAGACCCTGCATGTGTTCCTCACGATCTTCTGGACCCAGGGGGATCTGCTTTTCCCATGAAACCACCCTAGATGTTGCCATCAGGATTAAAGATGGCTGCCACTTAGTGAGGGTGCAGCACGCGCGGGCAATGTGCTCAGGGTGCTGTAACAGTCATTCTATCCAGCCTTCCTAACAATCCCACTTAGGGAGCGTGGAGCTGGATTCAGACAGGTTCACTGCAGTGTTCACAGCCACGTTAGTTAGGGCATCGCGGACACCCAGGTCATCCTACCTGGCCTCCGTCTTTCTGGTCATTTCCTATACGGTTGAGCCTCCTGCTCTGATCTCTTTCCTGTCAGAGACCATGTCTGAACCATCTCTGAAGTCTCCAGTATGAACCCCAGGGTTCTGCATACAGGTGCCCAGGCAGTACAGGAACTTCCAGGAGCTTCTCGGGCCATTCTGAACGCTGGTAAGGGTCCCCTTTCTGTCACAGGCCTGACACCCCCAGCCACAAAAAGGAGCTGAGGGGAGAAGCTGGCACCCCCTGGCCACCAGGACCTCGACTGCAGCAACCAGCAGGCCCCCTGCCCTCCAACTTGGGGAGGAAAGAGAACTGCCCCACCCCCTGCTTCCCAGGCCTCCTCCTAAAAAATGAGTTTTCCTTTTTTTTTTTTTAAGGCACCACTCTGAGCATGCAGGCAAGGCCCTCTGGCCCCAGAAGCCACTGTGAGGCTGGGAGGCGGCAGCCAGAGGGCTTCATCACCATCCCACCCCAGAAGAAAGCTGCTTGCTCCAGGCGCACAAAGGATGGGCACTGGGCAGGGACTGGCCATGAATGCTAATGGCCGGGCGCTGGGAGACCTCGCTGGGCGCCGCCCAGAAGCTCCTGCCCTGGGCCGGCCCTGGCTGGGACACCGACGCCTGCGGCCGCCCTGCACCCCCTTTTCCAGGGCCCTCCCCCAGGCCTGTGCCTGTCATGGTCACATGGGGACCCAGGCGAGCATCTGTTGCAGGCAGCACAACGTCTAAACATCCATGCAAACTTGGACCAACAGGTCCTGCGAAATGTGCTAACCATCTGCTTTTCCTTAGCCGTTTTTGAGCAAATTATGTTTATTATGTTAATTTATTTTACTGTCAACAACACCGAATAACACAGTTGCCGCTAAACAACGTCATTATATATCTCTTCTGGCATATTACCAGAAGGTTGGGTTTTGGTTTTTGTTTTTGTAAATGCAACAGGAATAAATACATATTGAAATGTCGATCCATTTAAAATTGAATCCCGGATGATAAAGCTGTAGGTGCAGGGGGGGTGGAACCAGTCCCCCTTTCAGGGAAGGCTCCCTCTGGGAGAGGCCACAGCCGCCCCCCACCGCTCCCAGCTGAGGCTGGGCTTGGCTGGGCCCCTGTGGGGTTGGGAGCCGGAGCAACTCTCAGGCATCTGAATTTTCCTCTCAAACGTGCCCTTGCTTCAGAAAATCCTCCCATTTTCCAGGTGGTCAAGCCAAGGGGACCAGGCAGAGCCCTGAGCAGAGAGAGGGTATGCCCTAGTGACTCACGGAGAACCACCCTGAAGCCAAGAACAGCCAGGCAGGGGTTGGGTCTTATAGTAATTAAGTTTGTGATCATTTCTTCCCCCCCCACCCCGTGGAGGCCAATAAACTGCATACATGCAGAGAGAGAGAGAAGAAAAAAGAGGAGTGCTGTGTGGAAGAAAGAGAGAGAGAGAGAATAGAGAGCTAGAAAGAGAGCTGGAAGTTGCATCTCAGAATGTACCAGATCAGGGCACTGGGCCTGCAGTGTACTGCTCTCCACAAGCTCCTCGGGGCTGAAGAGCCTCTGAGCAGCCCCACGCTGACTCAGATAGTTCATCAATTAGGTAATAAGCAACATGAGGTGACTGCAGTTCCTGGGAGGAAAGCAGTTCGGGGCCTCAGACGAGAGCACAGACGCCTGCTGTGGAAGGGAACAGGCTCTCTTGCAGTTAGCTCACAGGCCCCACAGAGATGCACTCTGCACACCCCGCACTGGAGCCTGCCTGTGACAGCCAGGAAGCCAGGCTCCCCTGCACCAGAGGAGGGAGCTTTGCCTGCTGACCTCTCAGAAGCTGAGAGAAATCCCCAGGTGGGATTTTCACAGCACAAATGACCCGCCTGATCAAGAGATGTGGTAGCCAGGTGGCTTCTGGGTGTCCTCATGAATATTTGGTTTCAGAGCACGGGTCACGTTACACAGTTTAATACTGGAGACGGAGAGGGCTGGAGCAAGCAGCTTTTGTCCCCCACTTGTCCTGCAGCCGCCAGTAGACAGCCCATAAAAACGTGGGGCTCATGTTCACACAGATGGCTGTCAGTTTTATGGGCTGGGGGAGAGCAGCGGGAGAGGATGGTCCTAGTGAGTCTGAGGGTCTCCATTAAATGGGACTCAGCTGCCAGGGATACAGCAACCACAGAGGGACACTTGGGTCCTGGGGCCCAATGGGGGCTCATTGCTCTTTGAAGTCTCCCTGCCCACCCCTGAAACGTGCCCAGGACTCCGTCCTGCCCTGTCTCCCACAGCCACCACCTCACCACCTCCTGGTCTCACCATATGGAGGACCCCTGCCCTTGCAGGGTGGCCACAGGGCTGGCTCTGCCCCTCCTGGACCTGGGGAGAGGGGGCAGTCCTGCTCTTTGCTTTCTCCCTTCTCTAGGAGCCCTCTTAACCTTGAGAAAAGGGAATAAACCAGTTCACTCCCAAATAGGTGCCTAAATCATATCTCTCCTAGGACATTTTCCATTTTATTGGTGGGGGGGAGGTTCAGCCTTAAATCATAAGAATGGGTTTCTTACTGTGGAATGTCTCAGTACCTGACACGAAAGGAAAACCTCTCGTCATCTGTTCTCAGCTCATTCTAGGGATGGAGACCATTTCCACTTGGGCTCCCGGTGGGGGCTCCTCTGCAGCCCTGTATCCATTTCGGGCAGCGTGGATCTTTTCGGGCAGCGTGGATCTTTCCGGGCAGTCTCCATCAGACCGCACGGATTGTTCCGCGTCCTGGCCAAGGATCGGAGGAGACATTTGCGGAGGAGGCTGCCCACAAGGTGGCGCTATTGCCCAGGGCCGTCTAGTTGCCCTCAGAACGGGGGCGAAGAGGGAGAAGTGGCTAGAGCCACACTGGGGAAGGAAGGGGGGGGTCACTAGAGAGTGCCGTCTTTGTGGGGTGCTGCGAGTCAGGAGTCCGTAACTCAATGCTCACCGGAGGGCGGAGCTTAAAGAACAAATCACAAACTCTCCCCATTAGTCCCCATCTGTGTTGTAAACCCCTGCGGTTCTCTGGTTCCTGGGGTGATGATGGCTCGCGGCTGGGTCAAGAACAGCCTGCCACAGCCAGGTCCTTGGGGTGAGGGCGGTGGGCGCGGGACACTGCTCTTTTCGGGCCCAAGCGGAGCGGTGCCAGCGGGTGCACCGAGCAGCAAGTGCCATCGGGCCGGGAGGGCGTGCCCGGCGCTGCGAGGGCGGCCCCCCCTCCCTGCGGACCCCGGCCTGTCCCGCGCCGCGGCCCGGAGGCGGGGTTTCGTTGCAGCTGC
>NC_048232.1:27135253-27253942 GCF_002007445.2 Ailuropoda melanoleuca
TGCGCGCCCCCGCGCCCCCGCGCCCCCGCGCCCGCCGCGCCCGCCGCGCCCGCCTCGGCTCTGCGAAGAGCAAACGCGGCTCTTCCTCCGGCTGGGCTTTCTCCGCGCAAAGTGATTACCACGTGTCAGAAATAAACCGCTGCTTTCTGAATAATCACAGACCACTCCGGAGAGCGGGGACTCTGGATCAAAAAGGAAAACCATTTCAAAACAAAATGCCACAAGCTAGTTTTCTCTCTCGGTCTCTCTCTCTCAATTTGGGGGTGGATTTAAAAAACAAACACCAAAATTAAGTCGGTATCTTCTCACAACTGCAGCTGATTTCCTGTGTAAACGAAAACCATGTGATATTCCATAAATGCTTCCAGCTCTAAATGACAGGAAATGAAAACCATCATGGAAAAGGAACGCTTCAGAATGAATTCCCAGCGCAGATATCATTAGGGCGACATTGCAGGGGGACGCTGGCGGGGCGGCCCGCACAGACCTGCAGGTCATTAGAGTGACTGCTAATGGGGGCCGGGCGCCGGGGACAGCGGCCCCGCCAAGTGTTTCTTCTGCGGGAGAAGCGGGGCGGCGGCGATCACACCCACGGCGCAGCGCCTGACAACTCGGCTTTCAATTAGGGACCGAGCCGAGAAAAGTAGTCTTTTCTTTATGCACGCCTCGCCGGGGTCAGGTTGTGACCTCTCAACCGTATTCAATCGGCGGTGGCATCCATATTCATGAAGGCTAATTAACTCTGAAAGGCCGGGCTNCCCCCCCGCCATTCCCCGGCGGCCCGGCCTCTGCAGCTGCTCCCGCGCCCGCCCGAGTGCGCACGTGTGCGCCGGGAGCGCGGCGACACCGCGGCGCGGGGACCAGCGGGGCGAGGGGAATTAGACGCGTCATTTGTCGCCAGCCTAGCAACACGTGCTTACTTACCCGGCTAGCTCCCGCCCGGGGACGCACGTGGGAAAGGGCTGCTCTTTCTAAAGGGGGTTTCAGGTTTGGGGTTTCACTTGACCTCGCAGCTTGGAGGCCCTGGGCCAAGATTCTAGTCCCAACTCCGGCTGCTTGTGGGAGCGTGGGTAAGTCACCCCACTTCTCTGGGCTCTCTGCATTTGCTCGGCTGTGATGTGAGGCTGCCGAACTGGAGAAACAGTCACATCCTTTGCACTTCCGAATAAACCCCAAGGGACCTATCTGGCCACATGTTTCCTAGCTCTGAGTATTTTTAGGTTTCCCAGTTCACAACAAGCCAGGAGGTGCCTTGGTTTCCCCGAGATGCAATCTGTGGGGTGACATTTGTACTTCTTCCTGTAGCACCTGAGACCTCTGATTCTAGCATTTACAAAGTAACTGGACCTAGCTTAAGCCAACCGGAGAAATTTTATTTTGTGGGTAGACGGTTTGCTCATGGACCCACAATAGGGAATGCAGCCAGCTTCAGAAAGTTCCTACTTTCTCCTTCACTCACTTTTTCTTCTCTGTTTCTGCTCTTTTGGTTTTGTTGGCCGATTGGCTTCCCCTAGGCCTGTTTCTCAGTCCACAGACATAGAAGACGGTCCCACCCACACTGTTTATCAGTTTACATCAACTGCATTCAACCGAGAGATGAGCTAAGGGCAGCTGGTCTGAGACTGCCTTTCCAGATTTCAGGGACACAGCCTCCGACTGGTCCAGCTTGGATCACGTGCCGAGCCTTAGTCCAGTCAACTGTGAGCGGCAAGTCAGTCACATGCTAGTAATATGGCTGCCATAGGATTCCACCTGGCAAAGGGAGGGGGGTTAGGGGTTAAGCAGGCCTGACATGCCAAAGGCAATCTACTGCACTAATTCAAAGCCTGCTTTCTATTAGGCGTAAGTTAATTTCTTTAGTGATAGCTCTTTGGGCTCCTGACCCAAAGCTGGCTTCACGTTATAACAGAGAGGAAGGGTAGGATTCCATAAACTGAGTTCAGGGGCACCAGGAAGAACACGCCTGACTTCTCCCAGAATCTAGTAGGGTATGAGGAGTGAAGACACAGCCCGGCCATGACCAGATAAGAGGAGAAGCTGACTCTCCGTAGAGAAACTTCCGTGGCCTGGGCCTGAGGAAGCATGGGATTTCTGCGCTGGGGCACTGGCTGGTGCCCTCCATCCCACTTGAGGGGGAGACGTCTAGGTGGAGCCCAATGCCTCCAGCTCTGAGGGAACAGAGCCTACTGTAGATATGACTATCAAATCAACTTTGGCTAGTTCAGGAAAAAAAATGGATTTAGTAAGTGTATTAGGAAGGGCTCACCCTATAACAACCCTGAATCAAAGTGGCTTAAACAATAAGAGGCTTATTTTTCATTCACATCCCAGTCTAATTGGGGAATTCAAGGGCCCAGACTCCTCTCTTCCAGTGGCTCCACCGTCTTTCTAGGGATCTTGTCATCCATTCGATCCTCTGCACAGTGCGGGGAGGTAAGAGATGGAAGATTGTGCCATAGGTTTTAGGGACCAGGCACGCAAGTCTATCACTTCTGCCCACTTTCCATTACTCAGAATTCAGCCGTGTGGCCACATGCAAGAGCAAGGCAGAGTGGGAAAGGGGGTCCAGCTCTGTGTGCGCCCAAGGACAAAGAAAACACGGGTATCTAGCCATTCTCTTAGGTGATGTTAGGAAGCATGGAGAGGCGTGGGCAGGTGGGAGTCGGAGGTGAGGCTGACCTTCCAGGAGCGCTCCTGAAACCCAGCCAGACTCCAGTAGGTGGAACTTCCTCCTTCCCATTTTTTCCCTTCAGGTTATTGACTTCCAAATTCAAGTCTTGAATGGGAGCTTTTGAAGGGCCAAGACTTCATCCTTCCTTCAAGCGATGCTGGGAATTCGAGTTCTGGCTCTTTTTCGGAAGGCTGGACTCATTGTGAGCTTTTCCAGTAACAAGGAGATAGCCACGAAGGACACAAATTTCCACCACCGGAGGAGTGCGGGGAGGGAGGCCTCCTAGGGATTGCAGCTTTGGCTGGAGCTCGATAAAATAGTGTTCAGAATGAATTGTAAATTATTTTCAAATAGTTCCAAAAGCAAAAAGGCCAAGTGGCAGAAACATAGGTTCTTGGAATTGGCAGTGATGCAAGAGCTTATCTGTCTAGTCTCCGACTTCACTGAAAAATCCCTTCTATCCAAACTGCCCCACGATCACTCAGCCCCACTGAAATAGTCACAGCGACGGGTGACTCAGTACTGCCTTACAAGGCAGGGTTTTGGGTCACCTTTTATTCTTAGAAGCTTCTTTTTTGAAGTGAAGCAGAAATCTGGCTTTCTAGACCTTTTGCTGTTGCTCCCGTTCTACCTGGGAAGCCACATCGAACAGTTCTGTCCTTCACGCGTGCGACAATTTTTATGTCCCACCATTCTGTACTTTTTCTACTCTTCAGGCTGCACATCCCTCTGTCTTTCCGCTCCATTCTTCACGTGGTGATCCGCTTAACAGAGACCTGTGGGCAGAAACTCGGGAGGACGCATCCCCAGTGGCAGTGCTGTAAATGTCATTGCTCCTTCACACTGTCTCAGAGCGGTGCATCCACATTCCAGTTTAACCTGTGGGAAAACTAAGGTCCCAAGAAATCAGGCCATAGAAGAAATCCAGGGTCCAGAGCAGCACTTGAAACCACTGCCCTGAGTTCCACAGGCACGGTTGCCGCTAGGTCACGACCTCCCTGGGTCCATCCAAGGGCTACTTAGCTGTGCGCTCGCTTGGATTCCCAGGCTGGAGGAGGTCTGGCCTAGCGGCCCTCTGATGTCCCCATGTGGTGACTGTCACATCGGTACCGTTCAGCAGTTCCTACAGTCGGTAAAAGACACAGCCGTGGGGACATAGAAACAAGTTCTGTATGAGAGTGTCTACGAGGTTACTGTGAATGTGTGAGTATAGTGACTCAGAAAAAAAGACTTTTTCTGTTAGGAAGAATAAAGAAATTTATGTCATCTTACTGAAACCACTACCTGTCATCTCTGCTGGACGTGGCCTAATGTGTCTCCGCAAAAAAGGAAGGAGCCCGTTATTAGAGGAATCACTGGTGACCGGGCAGGGCTGCTCTGGAAATTACAGCTGCAATAGACACTTGTTGTGGGCAAGTTCAAGTGTGTGTATCTCCCAGGATGCCTCAACCACTCAGATCCTGCCCGTACACAATGGTTCATTCCAAAAGTTCCGGATCCTTTGCGGTATCCATCTTTTTTTTTTTTTTTAAAGATTTTATTTATTTATTTGACAGAGATAGAGACAGCCAGCAAGAGAGGGAACACAAGCAGGGGGGAGTGGGAGAGGAAGAAGCAGGCTCATAGCTGAGGAGCCTGACGTGGCTCGATCCCATAACGCCGGGATCACGCCCTGAGCTGAAGGCAGACGCTTAACCGCTGTGCCACCCAGGCGCCCCTGCGGTATCCATCTTATCTGTTGTTTTCACAACTGTAAAGGAAATGGATGTTTATTGTAAAATATCTGGAAAATACATGCAACTGTAAAGAAAAAATTAAAATGACTAAGAATAACCACAGCTAACAATTTAGGGCCTGGGTTTCTACACAGATATTTATGTACAATAACGTTAACGTCATGTGATATATACAGTTTTGTAGACTTTTTTCTCACTGAATATTGTGTCATATGGATACATGCCATTGTCATATGGATTCATTGAGAATATGGCTTTAAGACTGAATTACATTCTTGGGTGGTTCGGTTGGTTAATCATCTGACTCTTGATTTCTGCTCAGGTCATGATCTCAGGGTCATGAGACCGAGCCCCATGTCGGGCTCCACACTGGGTGTGGAGCCTGCTTAAGATTCTCTTTTCTCTTTCTCCTTCTCCCTGTGCCCCTTGTGCGCGCTCTCAATCTCTCTCTAAAAAAAAAAGAAGAAGAAGAAGACGACTGAATCACATTTCACATTCCTTCTGCACTTGCTTATTCCTTGGTCAGAAAGCATCCTGTGTACCAGGCACTGTTGAAGGCTTTGGGGATACAGTGGGAAACAAGACAGCCACATGGGGCCCTCAAGAGACTCATCTCTGTCAGGAGAGGCAGGAGTGGGGAGCTGGTCATTACAGAGGTGATGAGTGCCCTGGAGAAGGACAGAGCATCAGGTCTGTGTGTGAGACAGGGACCCGAGGGGGTGTGGGGGCGGTCCGTGGTGGGCAGGGCAGTGGCGGGACTTCTCTGAGGGGTGTAAGTTTGAAGTGGACAGATGCCCAAGGGAGGAGGTGGCGACAACCCTGGATGGGAGGGAGGAACAAAGGATGGCTTCAAGGCTTCTTGCTTGAGTGGCCAGGCAGATGGCCCCATGACCAACCTCCTGGTGTAGGAACTTCAAGTTGTCTCCATTTTCCCCTTTCTGGCTACGAATAATGCTACAGTGAACACCCTTCCCCATAAGACTGTGCGAGCCTCTCTGTTTATGTCCTCAGGGTAAAGGAAGTACTGGGACAGTTTGTAAGGATTTTGGCCAAACCAGCTTCCAGAGAGGCGTTCCTGCCAGGAGCAGCGACGGGGTTCCTTCTGTAGTGCCCTCGGCCGGGGCAGCAGCGACGGTGACGACAACAGTAACTGCGGAACGAGTGTGGCTCTCCTGATGGGGCAGGCGCTGTTCTAAGCACTTCCCATATTTGTACTTCTTAAATTCTCACAGCACCACTCTGAAGCAGGCGTCCTTATCCCCAGAGCACAGCGGAGCTGGAGGAGACATAGAGGTGAAGTCACTCCCCCGCTGTCACCTAGCCAGTGAGCAGCACGGGGGACACTGCCACACAGGCGGGCTGTGCTCTCAGTACACAGAGCGGTGTTTGGTCTCACGTGGCCGAGTTCAGATTTTTCTAAAATCCATTTTTCTTTGAACACTAGTAAATCTGAATATTTTAATCTTCTTTTCTTTCTTTTCTGTTGCTTTTTTGGATGTGCCTATCTGTGCATGTGTGGAGAAGTGCGTGGAGTGTTTGGTGCACAGTGTCATGTGGGTTGGGTATGGGTGTGTGTGTAAGTGTGTAAGAGTCGTGTGTGTGTGTGTATGTGTGTACCTGTAGGGAGTATATGTGTGGGGGGGAGTGTGGAGCGAAGTGTGTGTATAGTTTGCAGTGTGTAGGTAAGTGGGGTGTGTGTTTGTGTATCTGTGTCCATTGCCCATTCACACCCACAAAATCATAGGGGTCTGGAGTCATGAGGGTCTTTGGAAACTTGAGCAAATGATGTTTCTGAGCTGGTTTCTCCCTCCATAAGCTGGGGCTAATGGAATCTACCTTTCTCATGTTGGCGGGGGACGAGGGCAGATGAGAAAGCCCGTGCCCAGAGCATTGCTCACCGAGACGCTTGCTGCGCGAAGGGTGAATATTGGTCACGGGGTTGTGCTCCATCGTGGTGTCCCCAAGAATCTTCTCGGGCACGTGTCTGGTGTTCATTGGCTCTGAGAGTTCCTGTTGCATGGTGAGATTTGAGGGACAGCCTGAGGCCTGGCTGGAGAAGGGCTTGGCTTTGTCCCGCCTTCCTCAGGGTCAACAGGAGAAGGCGTGCTCCCTCGCAGTTAGAGGGACTGGTCTTAAGCCCCTCAGTAGATGACAAGGACCTGTGTTCTACTTCTCTCTTCCTTCCCCTGCCTCACTGAGCAGCTTTCACGGCGGGCCTCGAAGTGGCCCCCTGTTCTTCTGTCACCTGTCTTCCTCCTTCTCTGCACACAGGCTTTGTGGACCACGTGCAGGCACGAGGCTACCCACATCCTGAAGAGTTTACATCTCGCTCGAGCACAAGCCAACATGGCGGAGGATAGAAAATAGTAAGGAAAACCCACCCAGGACCAAGGACCCTAAGAACGTGGGTGGTCCACCTCTCAGGACTGAGTCCCATCTGGGGGCTGGTAAAGCTGGGGAGTGCCTCAGAGTGGCCTCCGGGAGGGTCCCTTCCCAGACGGTGACTCCCTGAGGGCGCTCTGCCTGGCCCGAGGAAGGGCTGCCTCCAATAGTCCTGGGGACGTCGGTGGCACTATCCGGCCCATAGGGGGTTCCCTGCATGGAGGAGCACCCCTACTGCCACCTTGGCTGGGGAGGGGGTGGGGAGGGAAACCCAGGCCTGAACAGGAAGTCTAGCTGTAAACAGAGTGAATCTTTTCATTTTACCAGAACCAGATGTATAAAAGTACCGGGAAAAAGGGAAGCCAAAGGTTAAAAAAATAGACTACCGCCATCAGGAACAATGAAATTTTATTGCCATGCTTGTCAGTGGCGCGGTTTACGAGGGGACGCTCTGTGCTAGACACACTGTGCGGGACAGTGGAAGACGGAGGCGCCTCCTGCCCAGGAGGACAGGCGTCCCCGTGCGCCAGTCCCATGCTGAGTGCTGCCAGGGCTCCCCTCCCCTCAGCCTGGACCATCTCTACACTTTGGAAGTTGATCTCTGCCATCAGCCCCGTCTCATCAGTGACCAAAGTCCTGCCATCATCTAAGTGTCCAGATAGTGACCTTCAGTATTGCGTTCTCTGCAGCTCTGGTTAGCGGCCGCACCGGCTGGATGGCATTCCTGAGAGTATCAGACTCAACCGTGTTGAGGCCTGGGTGTGTTCACATCGATGTGTGAGTTTGTACACAATTCCGATATCATCAGAGCATCACTTCCCCCTCTGCTCAAAACCCTGCAATGACTTCCCTCCTTCCTCTCTCCAAGCAAAAGCAGAAGGCAGCCCGCCAACCCTCTGGCTCACTCCCCCACTCCATGCCAGCCCACAGGCCACCCTGGCCCCTCTCTAGCGGGCAGACACGCTCCCACCATGCCTCTGCATTTGCTATCCCTCCTCCCTGGAATGCTGTGTCTGTATAGCTGGTCTAGTGCCTAGAACAGTGCCCCCCCCTTTTTTGAACAAATGAGTCACATGTGGATTTTCTGTGCAGAGCATTTCAAATAACAGGTTGGGTTTCCCTCCCTGCTCCCATCCCTGGCTATCTAGGTGTGCTTAGGGAATGCAATGTCAACATTAACCTGAGCTAAACAGAATTTAAAAGGTAGACGATATGGGGCGCCTGGGTGGCTTAGTCCTTAAGCGTGTGTCTCCAGCTCAGGGCGTGATCCCGGAGTCCTGGGATCGAGCCCCATATCAGGCTCCTCTGCTGGAAGCCTGCTTCTTCCTCTCCCACTCCCCCTGCTTGTGTTCCCTCTCTCGCTGGCTCTGTCAAATAAATAAATAAAATCTTTAAAAAAAAAGGTAGACGATATAGAATTATTAAAGATATTCTCAGATCACATTATGTTGTCTGCGATGATCTGTTCCCCCATCAGCACAGGCAGCTGTGTGGGACACCTGCAAGCATCACTTAGGATCCTCTCGACCCCCACCTTGAGAGCCAGCTGCTGCAGAGACCAGTTCCTTGGAGACTGACTGACTGTGACAGGTGCAACCTGACCATCCCTGGCCTCAGGCTCCTCTAGCCTCCCCGCCTCTCCATTCCTGGTCCTGGGTCTCTCCTCTGCCTGCAGGAAAGTGCTTGGCTGTCACACGTGCAACTGGGAAGTGTGGGAGCTTAATGCCATGGGTCCTTCCTCAACCAGTGGGGGACAGGAATTGATGGGTAAAGCCCTCTGCCCTTTGTCCCCCCGGCAGGTAGTTCTGAGACACCACTCATAAAAGCCTCAGTCTCCCAGGAAGGAGGACCAGTTGCCTGTGGTGGTGGCCATGTGGCAAGTGGGTGGCATTCACATCTGATACCCGATCCCAGTTTACTCAGATCATTACCTGTGACTGGATGAAGTGTGTAGAGGGGAGGTACTGGGATACGTGCAGCTGTGGCATCTGATCAGTGTGGAAACAGCTGTAATTTTAAGGACCACAGATCTGGCCAGATGTTACCTGATGGGATCAGGACAGCCAGTTAGCAACTCAAGGCACACGGGGAAGGGCAAAGCGGCCTCCACGGCAGCATTTAAGAAGAGGGTTCTCACCTGCAGTGGGTGGACTAAGTAGCTTGTAAAGGAGAGAATTTATTGATGTGGGGGTATCACTCATGACTGGGGATTCAGTGCCTGGCAGGACACTTGGAACCCGTCCTCACAGTGCCAAGTAGGCTTCTTGAAGTTTTTATGTAAATGGTAGACTTCTGTAAATGAAGTGAAGATTCTGGATTATGCCCTTGCATATTACTGATGAAGCGATCGGAAGGCTCCGGGGTGTTGAGCCAGTAGCTGTGATAATGGAGGACATAGTGCAAGGGGAAGAGGGTCTTCTGGCACCACACCCAAAGATACTAAAAATACCCTTGCTTATAGGGAGCTCTCGTGTTCTTAGATCCTGAGGACAGGAATACAGTAAAACCCACACGGGCCCTGGGGGTACAAGGTGAGCTCCCTGCATCATTTATAAATGGGGTACCTCAAAACTGGGCCCTTCCAGTGAGAGCTGGTGTTTCCAGCGGGATGCACCACGCTCTGTACGTACTGTTGCATCGTTTCAGCGAAAACAAAGGAAAGCACGTGACTGGCCAGGGGAACCAAAAATTCACTGCAGCACACAGTAATGCTAGAAGGTGGAAAGAGCCACGTGAATCAACGCCGTGCGATCAGAGCTTCAACTCAGGCCACTCAGAGAGGCAGGAGATGTGGAGCCAGGTGGGTAAGCAACCCAGAGAGAGGCACCCATGTCCTCGCCGCCCCAGCCCTCTGTTCAGCAGGTGGGCTCTGTATATCTTACAGATCCCATAATTAGCTACAGAGGGACTGACGTCAGAGTTAAGCAGAACGATTACACCAGGTTTTCTTGTTTAAGCATTTGCAAACTGTATTCGACTCCTTGCCCGCCTCGTTCCTCCCCCAGCGCGTTAGATGCCCAGCCCGACTCTAGTGTGTGGACGTCTCTCGAAGCCGGGCCAGGTCCTGTAAGAGTTCTCCCTCGGGCAGACCTCCTGGACAGAGGGGACTGGACAGTCGCATCTACTGTGTGCAAGGCACTGTAGGGGCCCCATGGGGCCCTGTGCGAGCGGCACCCTGGGGAGATGCAGGCTGGAAGGAGGCAGAGCGGCCCCTGGCTGCCCCTTGCACTGGCTCCTGGAGCTCCCGGAGACAATGTCCTCAAGAGAGCAGTAAGCCAGGGAGCATCTCTGTGAGCACCCACGTGCAGAGCCTGCTGTCCGCGTCCCTGCTTCCCCCAGCCCGACCTGCCGAGACAAACGCAAGGAGCCATCTGCAACCTGAGACGGGGGTGGAGGTGAATGCTGTTAATTTAATGTATCGCTGGAAACGGAGGCCGAATGTGCTGACGGAACATATTCTAATAACTCGGAGGGAAAAATCCATATTGCAAATCACCTTACTTAGTTTGGCTTTACAAGAACTATTTATTCCAAAGGAACCGCAGTGCGTTTATCAATTTCATTCTCCTCGAAGCGGCGTGGAACGGCGCACAGATGAATTAGGAGGGAGTTTTCCCTCTCCTAGCTTTGAAAGGAGTGTAGGAAAGAAGGTGTATACACTAGATTCTATCCAAATAATTGATTCAGGCTGGTGGCTTTGGTCATGACGCACTGGTACTCTTCATGTTTGGTAACATTCAGCAGTGGTCCCCCTCCCTGGGACAGAGGAAAAGCTAGTCATCTGTCATCCAGTCTGCGCGAGGGCCCTGTATGTCCGCAGGGTGCTCAGGCCTCCTCCGGGAGCTGGGGCAGGTGGGGAGTCAGGACAGGAGGGGTTTCTGCCCGCGGGGACAATCGTCAATAGTGCAAGAGGGTATAAACTAAATGGCCCCTAGAAACTCAGATGACAGGGTAATTACCCGTCTCGGAGAAATACAGGGAAGATGGGACACCCAGCGAGCGGACCTATGTTGTGCCTGGCCCTGCACCCACTGTCAGGTGTAACCACGATCTAATCAGGCCCCTTGTTATTCTGGTTTGTTGCGGAAGGAGCCAAAGCCCAGAGAGGTTCTGTCGGCTCAGGGGCACGTGGCTGGAAAACGGCAGATCCAAGTCTAAGCCCTCTGACCTCAGATCTACTTCCCTGTCCCCTGTCCACGACACTCTGGGTGGGGAAGGGGCAGAAGAAAATCAGGATGAGGACACGACCTAAAGGAAGGAGGGGGAGAGGATGGCCCCTGGCAAAGAAAGGACAGTTGAGAAGGGCGGAAGGGGAGGGGTGACAGTGGGGGGCGGGGGGCTTCCTAGTGACAAGGGATCCCAACCCTATAAAAAAGTCAGCTCCCTAGGGTGGCCTTGAGTGTCGGTCACATCTTACTGTGACTGTATTTCTCAGCCCCTTTGGGAGGGGGAGAGGGAGGCAGAGGCATGAAGAGCCACTTCGGGCAAGTGTCAGTGATGTTGGGAGTAAGGGTAACTAAGGAAAACTCTGAAGTCCATAAAAGCACATTTTTCTGAATCTATGCATATTCTGGAGTGTTCGTCAGAGGCCGGGACAGAAGTGCCCTTGTTTAAAATTCATAATTCACAACTTAGTCATTTCAATTACATCATATCCAGAAAAAAAGAGGATTTTCTTTAGAGCCTAAACATTGAAAGTCTTCATTAAAATTTTGATTAAGCCTAAAACCAGTATTCTCTGAGTATTACGGACTGTGTCATTAATAATAGAACAACTACTTTTAACTCCATGGTATTTTGACCCAGGTCATCAGGGAGCCGGGGAAAACCATATTTGCCTATTCTTTTAATATTGCCCTCTTACATCAGATGGCATTGATTTTAATTTGGATAATTCTCTTTTCCTTGAATGTGGAAAGAACTTGAAAAAATGAATAGGGTTACTTGCCACACAGCCCACTTTTGTTTTTCCCATATAGACATTTCAACTTGCCTCTCCGAAAGACAAAGGTAGAGAGACAACGCTGTCCTCCTAGAGCCCCTGAAAAAGGGTCCTCTGTTACTCTCCAGCCACCAAGCTAAGCGGGCAAGAGGAGTAAGACACACTCTCTCATGGGACTGAGGCTTTAGTGGGGGTTTCGAAGGAGCCCTCGAATAACTGTGGTGTAAGTTTGGAGGTGCTAAGCATCATGGGAAAGGGACCGACCCATGGGGACCACATAATGGAGGATCACATTTGGCTTCATGAAGGGAAAAAAAAATACAACCTCAAAAGGAGGTGGTGTTTTGAATGTTTACAGCAGCATTATTCATACTAGCCCCAAGGTGCGAACAGCCCACATGTCCACCAACTGATGAATGGGGAAACAAAATGTGGCATAGCCACACAGCAGAATATTACTCAGCCATAAAGAGGAATCAAGTATTGGCACTTGCTACAACAGGGATGAGCCTTGAAGACAGTATGCTAAGTGAAAGAACCCAGTCACAAAAGACCACATGTTGTGTGATCCATTTATATAAAAAGTCTAAAATTGGCAAATCCTTTGAGACAGAAACGAGAATGGTGGTTGCCTGGGACCAGGAGAGATGGGGAGACTGGAGAGGGCTGATGGCTAAGGGCCGGATTCCTCCTGGGCCGTAATGAAAGTGTTCTAAAATTGATGGTGATGACAGTTGCACAACTCTGAATTGTGTGACTGAATTATATACTTGAGCCAGGAGAAGCGTATGGTGATTTCAATCTCGATGAAACTCTTTTTAAAAAAGAAAGAAAAGGAGATGATGTTTGAGATGAGCTTTGGAGATCGGACTGCAAATCCACCGAGGTCTTGTTAGCTCCTTGCACAGGGAATCCATCTTGGGGTTCGAGCCGAGGAGCCGTAATGCCAGACCCACCGCCTTCTCCCGTCCAGAAGCGCAGGGCTTGTGAAGTCGGTACTCACGTAGGGGACTGGGGCAAGCTCTGCAAGTCACAAAGCTTCTTTAGGATTTTTCAGCTCTCTTGAGGTATAATTGACAGATAAAAATGTAGTTTATCTAAAGTACACAACGTGGTGATTTGATATACGTGCACATACGTTATGAGAGGACGCCCCCTACCCGGTTAACGAACACATGCGCACCTCACAGATGTTTTGGTTTTGGTAGAAACACTTCCGTTCTACTTTCTTAGCAAATTTCAATTAGATCATACAGCATTATCAGCTGTCATCACCATGTTACACATTAGAGCCTCAGACCGTACTGCTCTTGTAACTGAAAATTTATACCCTTTAAGCAACGTCTCACTATTCCCCTCCCTGGCAATCACCGGGCTATTCTCTGTTTCTATGAGTTTAATGGGTTTTTTTTTAAGATTCCACATCCAGGTGATACCACGTAGTATTTCTTTCTGTCTTTCTCTACCTGGCTTATTTCACTTAACACGATGCCCTCCAGGTTCCTCTGTGTTGTCACAAATGGCAGGATTTCTTTCTTTCTCAAGGCACAATGACATTCTATTATATATATAATATTTTCTTTCTCTATTCATCCACCAACGAACACTTAGGTTGTTTCCATACATTGGCTGTTGTGAATATAATACTTTAATGAACATGAAAGTGACAATAGCTCTTTAAGATGATTTCTTTCCTCTGGATATACAACCCAGAATGTAGATTTCTGAATCATATGGTAGTTCTATTTTTAATATCTTCAGGAACCTCCATACTGTTTTCCATAGAGGCTGTACCAGTTTACATTCCCACTGACAGTGTACCCGGGTTCCCTTTGCTCCATATCCTTACCAGCATTTGTCATCTTCTTTTTCATAACAGCCATCCTAGCAGCTGTGAGGTGATATCTCATTATAGTTTCAATTTGCATTTTCCTGATGATGAATGACGTTGAGCACCTTTTCATGCACCTGGTGGCCATTTGTATGTCTTCTCCGGAAAAATGTCTATTCAGATCCTCTGCCTATTTTTACATTGGATTATTTGAGGGGTTTTTGCTATTGAGTTGCATGAGTTCATTGTATATTTTGGATATTTAACCTTTATCAAATATATGGCTTTCAAATATTTCCCCCCATTCTGTAGGTTGCCTTTTCCTATTATTTATGATCTCCTTAGCTATGCAGAAGGATTTTAGTTTAATATAGTCACACTTGTTTATTTTTGCTCTTGTTACCTTTGCTTTTGGTGTCAAATTAAAAAAATCATTGTCAAGACCAATGTTAAGGAATTTAAACCCTGTTTTCTTCTAGGAGTTTTATAGTTTCAAGTCTTACATTCAAATCATTGATCCATTTTGAGTTGATTTTTGTATATGGTTAAGATAGGTGCCTAGTTTCATTCTTATGCTTATGGATATCCAGTTTTCCTAACACCATTATGGAAGAGACACTCTTTTTCTCGTTGTATATTCTTGGCTCTGTTGTTGAAAACTAATTGATCATATATGCATGGGTGTATTTCTGGGCTTTCTATTCTGTTCTATGTATTGTCTGTTTTTATGCTGATACCATACTGTTTTGATCACTGTAAATTTGTAATGTAGTTTGAAATCAGGAAGCATGATGCCTCCCACATTGTTCTTCCTTTTCAAGATTTCTTTGGCTATTTGAGGTCTTTTGTTGTTTCACAGGAATTTTAGGATTGTTTCTCCTATTTCTATGAAAAATGCCCCTGGAATTTTGATAGGGGTAGTATAGAATTTGTAGATCATATTGTGTAGTGTGACTATTTTAACAATATTAGTTCTTCCAATTAGTGAACACAGATTATCTTTTTATTTATTTGTGTCTTCTTCAATTTCTTTGATCAATGTTCTGTGATTTTCATTGGATGGATATTTCACCTCTTTGGTTAAATTTATTCCTAAGGATTTTATTCTTTTGATGTAATTATAAATGGGATTGTTTTCTTAATTTCCATCTGATAGTATGTTATTAATATATAGAAATGCAACTGATTTTACTATATTGATTTTTTATTCTGTAACTTTACTGAATTTGTTTATTAGTTCTAGTAGGGTTTTTTTGGTGGAGTCTTTAGGGTTTTCTATACGTTATATCATGTCCTCTGCAAATGGAGACAATTTTATTCTTTTGTAATTTAGATGACTTTTATTTCTTTTTCTTGCCTAATTGCTCTGGCTAGAACTTTCATACTATGTTGAATAAAAGTGGCAAGATTTCATCATCCTTGTCTTGTTCCTGACCTTAGAAGAAAAGCTTTCAGCTTTTCACCCATGAGTATGATGTTAGTGTGGGCTTGTAATGTTGAGGTATGTTGCCTCTATACTTAATTTACTGAGGGCTTTTATTATGAAAGGGTGTTGAGTTCTGTCCAAAGCTTTTTCTGCACCTGCTGGTGTAATCATATGATTTTTATCCTTTTCTTTATTAATGTGGTGCATCAAATTCATGATTTGTGGATGCTGAATCATCCTTGCATCCCTAAAATAAATCCCACTTGATCATGATGTTTTATCCTTTGAATGTACTATTGAATTTGCTTTGCTAATATTTTTTTGAGGATTTTTACGTCTATGTTCATCAGAAGTATTGGCCTATAATTTTCTTTTCTTGTATTGTCCTTGTTTGGTTTTGGTATCAGGGTAATGCTGGCCTCGTTAAATTAGTTTGGAAGTGTTTCCTTCTCTTCAATTTTTTGGAAGCATTTGAAAAGGATTGGTAATAATTCTTCTTTAGAAGTTTGGTAGAATTCACTAGTGAAGTCATCTGGTCCTGGACGTTGTCGGCAGGTTTTGATTACTGATTCGGTCTCCTCAGCAATTTGGTCTGTTCAGATATTATATTCAGTCTTCATGATTCAGTCTTGGTAAGTTGTTTCTAAGAATTTATCTATTTCTTCTAAGTTATCTAATTTGTTGGCATGTGATTGTTCCTTGTAATTTCTTTTGTACTTAGTATTTCTGTGTTATCATTTGTAATGTCTTCTCTTTCATTTCTGATTTGATTTGAGTCTTCTCTCTCTTTTTTTCTTAGTCTAGCTAAAGGCTTGTGAATGTTGTTTATCTTTTCAAAAACATCAGCTCTTAGTTTCATTGATATCTTCTATTGTCTTTCTAATCTCTATTTCATTTATCTCCAATCTGATATTTGTTATTTCCTTCCTCCTACTAATTTGGTCTTAGTTTGTTCTTGTTTTTCTAGTCCTTTGCTATGTAAAGTTAGGTTGTTTATTTAAGATATCTCTTTTTTCTTAATGTGTTTATTATTATAAACTTCCCTCTTAGGCTTGTTTTTGCTGCATACCTTAAGTTTTGATATCTTGTATTTCCATTTTTATTTGCCTCAAGATTTTTTTAATTTTATTTTTGATTTCTTCTTTCATACAGTGGTTATTTGGGAACATGTTGTTTAATCTCCACATATTTGTGAATTTTCCAGTTTTCTCTTTTAATTGGTCTCTGGTTTCATACAGTTGTGCTCAGAAAGGATATTGATGGGATTTCAATCTTCTTAAATTTAATAAGACTTGTTTTGTGGCCTAACATCTGATCTATCTTGGAGAATGTTCCATGTGCACTTGAAAAGAATGTGTATTCTGCTGCTGTTGGATGGAATGTCCAATAGGTCTGTTAAGTACTTCTGGCATAACATGTAGTTTAAGTCCAATGTTTCTTTATTGATTTTTTGTCTGGATCATCTATCCATTGTTGAAAGTAGGGTATTAGTCCTCTACTATCAGTGTATTGCTGTCTGTTTCTCCCTTCAGCTCTGTTAATATTTGCTTTCTATATGTGGGTGCTCTGATGTTGGATGCGTAAATTGTGCAATTGCTATATCCACCAAATGAATTGACCCCTTTATCATTATTTAATGATTTTCTTTGCCTCTTTAAAAAAAATTTTTTTTATTCATTTGAGAGAGAAAGAGAGAGCACAAGCATGGGAGAGGCAGAGCGAGAGGGAGAAGCAGACTCCCCACCAAGCCTGGAGCCTGACATGGGGCTTGATCCCAGGACCTGGAGATCATGACCCAAGCCAAAGGCAGACACCCAACCATCTGAGCCACCCAGGCACCCCTTCTTTGCCTCCTGTTACAGTTTTTAGTTTATGGTCTATTTTGTCTGATATAAATATAGCTACCCCTGCTTTCTTTTGTTTCTTTTGCATGGGATATTTTTTCTCATCTATTATTTTGAGCCTATATTTTCTTTAAAGCTGAAGTGAATCTCTTAGAGACAGCATATAATTGGGTCTTGTTTTTCTTTTATCTATTCAGATACTATATGTTTTTTGTTTGGAAAATTTAGTTCATTTACATTTAAAGTAATTATTGATAAGTATGGACTAGCAATTGCTATTGCTATTGGTTTTTGGCTGTTTTGTAATTCTCCTGTTCCTTTCTTCTCTTTCTCTCTTCCTTTGAAATTTGTTGATTTTCTCTAGTGTATGCTTTGATTCTCATCTCTTTATCTTTTCTACTATAGTTTTTTGCTTTGTTCTTACCATGAGACTTACAAGTAACATATTTATAACAGTCTATTTTAAGTTGATAACAAGTTAACTTCAAATATATTTAAAGCTCTACATTTTTACATACTTGCCACCCACGTTTTGTGTTTTTGGTGTCCCAATTTACATCTTTATATTGTATATCCATTAATAAATTATTGTAGCTAGAGTTACTTTTAATTCTTTTGTTTTTTAACCTTTATACTAGAGTTATAAGTGATTACCCATCTCCATTACAGTATTAGAGTATTCTGAATTTAACTATATATTTACCTTTACCAGTTTTATACTTTCATATATTTTTGTGTTACCAATAAGTGTTTTTAATTCATATTGAAGAACTCCTTTTAGCATTCTTGTTAGGCCAGTCTAGTGGTGAAGAACTCCTTCAGCTTTTGTTTGGGAAGTTCTTTCTCTCTCCTTCAGGTCTAAAGAACAACTTTGCTAGGTAAAGGATTCTTGGCTGGCAGCTTTTTTTTTTTTTTCTTTTAAAACTTTGACTATATCATCCCACTTCCTCTGGCCTGAAGATTTCTGCTGAAAAATCCACTGATATTCTTTATGGGGTTTCCCTTGTATGTAACAAATTGCTTTTCTTTTGCTGCTTTTAAGATTCTTTAACTCGTGACAATTTAATTATAATGTGTTTTGGTATGGCTGTCTTTGAATTCCTCTTACTTGGAACTCTCTAGGCTTCCTGGATTTGGATGTTTGTTTCTTCTCCCAAACTAGGGAAGTTTTCAACCCTTCTTTCTTTTTTTTTTTTTTAAGATTTTATTTATTCCTGGATTTGGATGTTTGTTTCTTCTCCCAAACTAGGGAAGTTTTCAACCCTTCTTTCTTTTTTTTTTTTTTAAGATTTTATTTATTCATTTTTTTTAAAAGATTTTATTTATTTATTCGACAGAGATAGAGACAGCCAGTGAGAGAAGGAACACAAGCAGGGGGAGTGGGAGAGGAAGAAGCAGGCTCATAGCAGAGGAGCCTGATGTGGGGCTCGATCCCATAACGCCGGGATCACGCCCTGAGCCGAAGGCAGTTGCTTAACCACTGTGCCACCCAGGCGCCCCTATTTATTCATTTTGAGAGAGAGAGAGAAAGAGAGAGAGAGTAGGGGGAGGGGCAGAGAAAGAGGGAAAGAGAGAATCTCAAACAGACACTATGCCGAGCTTGGAGCCCAACACGGCTCCATCTCACAACCATGAGATCAGGACCAGAGCTGAAATCAAACAACTGAGCCGCCCAGGTGCCTCAGCCATTACTTCTTTAAATAAGCTGTCTGCTCTTTTTATCTCTTTTCCTTTCCTCTATAATGCATGTATTTGTCTGTTTCACAATGCTACATAAGTCCTTAAGGTATCTTTATTCTTTTCATTCTTGCTTCTTTTGCTCCTCTGATTCGATGAGTTCCACTGCCTTATCTTTGAGGTTAATCACTTATCTTCATTTCATTAAGATCAGTTTCTGGACATTTATCATGTTATTTTTAAAAAATTTTTTTTAAAGATTTTATTTATTTATTCGACAGAGATAGAGACAGCCAGCGAAGAGAGGGAACACAAGCAGGGGGAGTGAGGGAGGAAGAAGCAGGCTCACAGTGGAGGAGCCTGATGTGGGACTCGATCCCATAACACCGGGATCACGCCCTGAGCCGAAGGCAGATGCTTAACCGCTGTNCGCCCTGAGCCGAAGGCAGATGCTTAACCGCTGTGCCACCCAGGCGCCCCATCATGTTATTTTTTGAAACATATTCCCCCATTTCTTCTTTTCCCTTGAGTCTCTGTGTTTGTTTCAGTGCAGTAGATAAAACAGTCATCTATCCCAGTCTTGATAGACTGGTCTCACATAGGAGAAGAATCTCATCAGTCCACTTGGCTTGAGCTCCTGATTGCCTATCAAATCTTTGTGATTGTTCAGGCTGCTTACTTTGTTCCTAGTTGCTTCCAGTAGTTGAGAGTGTACCAAGACTTGTCAGTGACCCCAAAGGGGAGGATCACAGTCATCCAACCTAGAGGCAAGATGATTAGAGACTGGACTCTCCACTAACGGCTGAAAAAGTATGAATTCAAACCCATTTCAGGGAGAAACTGCAAGATGGACATTTTTTTGCCTGCACCCTCTGTGCTGAGCCTGGGTGTATAGCCAGAGGAGGTATTCCTGTGTCCATTTAAAAACTGTTCTTTGGGGGCACCTCAGTGGCTCAGTCAGTTAAGCATCCGCCTTCAGCTCAGGTCATGATCCCAGCATGTTGGGATCAAGTTCCCCATCGGGCTTCTTGTTCAGCAGGGATCCTGCTTCTCCCTCTGCCTGCTGGTCCCCCTACTTGTGTTCTCTCTCTAACAAATAAATAAATAAAATCCTTTAAAAAAAAAACTGCTTCTTTGTTTTCTATAACCCTGTGGGACTCATGAATGTAAGTCTCATTGAGTACCAAACTGGGTGATTTGGAGGCCCATCCTTTAGTAGCCATAAAAGTTGGGGTGCTATATGTATGAACAAGATCTTTCCAGGGAGATACTGTGACTTGGTTTTATTGTTGAAGTGTGGTAGAAAAATAAGGCCTGGGAAGTCCTTAGTGGGTCTATCAGGCTCCAGGGACGATCACAGTAATCACCCAGATGCAGGCTACTTGGGGCCCTCAGGCAGCAGCTTATAAAGTATGCAGTCAGACCCCATCCAAGGAAAACCTTGCTTTCTACTCATTTTAATGTGGATATTTTCTCAATTGCCCAGTATGTAGGAGTCACTCAACTAGTTTCTGGATCTCTCTCAGAGGGAATTGCTCTGTGTGTAGCTGTAAATTTGAGGCATCCATGGGAGGAGGGGAATTCAGGAGTCTACTGTGTTACCATCTTGCCTAGAGTACCACAAAACTTCTTTTAAAACAAGTTAGCAGGGGCACCTGGGTGGTTCAGTGGGTTAAGCGTCTGTCTTCAGCTCAAGTCATGATCTCAGGGTCCTGGGTTTGAGCCCCATGTGGGGCTACCTGCTCAGTGGGGAGCCTGCTTCTCCCTCTCCCTCTGGCCCTTTCCCCTCTCATGCTCACTCTCTCTCAAATAAATAAGTAAAATCTTAAAAATAAATAAATAAATAAAGGAAGTTAGCAGTCTCTCTCTTCTCCCATCTCTCACTCACACAGTTACTGGCACCATCTTCCCTAAAACACAAGTCAAAGTCACAAGTTTTCCACTTGGCCTTATTGTCCATCTTATTTCCAATCCTTATAGCCTTCAGGGCCCTCTTAGCATTAGGCAGCAGTAAACGCCTCTCTTTCTCAAACATGCCAGACATTTTGATACCATGTACTGTATTTATGCTGATCCTTCAGCCTAGAATGTCTTCTCTGGCTAAAAAATCACACTCAAGATCTAAATAAAATCGGGCCTCCCAGTTCTCCTGATTGGAATCTATCACACGTTCCTCTTTGATCCCCCAGTAGTTACCTGGTACCTCCATTATAGCATTCACTTCATTTGGGTTTTGTATTTGTTTATATTCCTTTGCCTATAATAGATGCTTCATAATGGCGGATATCATTCCTTTATGTCCTTTCAATATTGATCGGGTGATGCTGTGCACAAGTCACAGAACTCAATATTATGAGAGATTCACATTTAATAAGGCAGAGACCCTGACGTTAAGAAGTTTCAAGTCCATACTCTCAATACGTGTGGTAGGAAGAGATCTAATATCTTAAGTGTAACAAGAGCTCTTACAGATCAATAAGAAAAGAATGAACATCCCTATAGGAAACGAAGGTAATTTCAGATGCTGTTGCTGAGAGTACCCAGTCACCACTGTTCCGGAGGGCAGTTTAACAAAACACACTTAAAATATGTATCAGCTTTGGTTCAGTAATTCCACACTAAGGAATTCCACACTAAGGAGTTTCACCTAAGGAAGCAATTAAGACATGCACAAAGATTACATATTATTATAACTTATCGTCATTATGTAAGAGACAGGGTGATTTATAACAGCAAAAAATGGAAACAGCACATCCATAGAATGGAATATTTTGCAAAAATAAAAATCATGTTTTCAAAAAGTATTTAATGTACAGGATTTATCTAGGATAAAATAGGAAAAAAGGAGAATACACACAAAAACCTGCTTCAATACTAGAGTGTATCACTAAGGAGAATCACTTTAGGCTTTAAAAATTTTATTCCTTAAGATTTTCAATAATGATTACAAGTTTATTTTAAATTCAGAAAAAATAATTGGAAGAAGAATATTAAATCTAATAGGAAGCAAAGGCACTTACAGAAAGGCCCAGGGCTAGGATTCAGCCAATACATATCAGTTCCCACCAGTACACTCCAGTATGTGTAGATATTATGCCTTATGGCCATTTGATTGGTTAGGACCCTGACATATGGATCATTAAAATATTTAATATCATTTAAAATAAAATATTTAATATCATGCAAGTAACTATGGTCAAAGGCAGAAAGTAACACATTTCTTAAAACCTGCATAAAGTGCTTTACAAAATGACATTCAATGAAAAGAATTACTTGAAAACTGTTAACAAAGGAAATGAAATGGGCCATCACACTTGATAGATGCTTAGAATCACTGAGCTTAAATCCGAAAAGAATCTTATAGATTAGCAATGTCACAGATGGAGAAAATAAGGTTCAGAGGTATTCACCCACTCACCTAAGGTCCAAAAGGTAGGGTGATGTCATGGTTGAATTGTGTCCCCTCAACCCCCCCCCCAAATTCATATATTGAATTCCTAACCCTTGGTTCCACAGAACACGGCTTTACTTGAAAATAAGGTCATTGTAGATATAATTGGTTAAGTGAAGATGAGGTTATTAAATTGGGCCCTAATTCAATATGGCTGGTGTTCTTATTAAAAGGGGAAATTTGGGGGCACCTGGCTGGCTCAGTCAGTGGAGCATGTGACTTTTGATCTCTGGGTTGTGAGTTTGAGCCCCACATTGGGTATAGAGATTACTTAAAAATAAAATCTTAAAAGAAAGGGGAAGGGGATTCGAACACAGACACGCACACAGAGAGAACACCATGTGAGTGTGAAAGGCAGAGATTGGGATGATGCTTCCAGAAGCCAAGGATTCTAGGTGAGTATTGGCCCAAGATTGCCAGCAAACCACCCACAGCTGGGGGAGAGGCCTGAGACAGACTCCGTCTCACAGCCCGTGTTAGGAACCAATCCTGCCCACACCGCCATATTGGACTGTAGCACCCAGGCCTGTGAGACAGCCCATTGCTGTTACTGTAGCTGCTTGACTTGTGCTACTTGGTTAGGACGGCCCTAGTGAACAGGTGGGAGGCAGGCCTAGAACTCAGGTGTGCTGACTCCCAGCCCAGGGCTGAGCCTTTGAACATATTGCATTTTGTCTAGTAGAAGATTCCCAACTCAGTGAACTCTTGCACTCTCTCTGCACGGAGGGTTTTCTGATCTTCATGCACAGGACGGAACTTGTTTTGAATTCCAAGCCAAGTGGAGGTTGGAAGTTGACCTGAACTTGAAGGGTCATGAGGACCTTACACCTCTGGGGTCCACATGTGGTTGGAAATGGGTGCTGAAGATCCCCTTACCCAAGTGTGAGGCCTGGCAGATGACAAAACCTGGACCACATAATGTGGGCTTGAAAGGATTTGTGTTGCCCCGGAGTATATGATTTTCTAATTAAGACTAAAATGGTAAGTTTGTGACAAGCACCTTATCCGAGGCACTTGGCTGCTCTTCTTACATTCCTCCTCCAGGCACAGATGTCTGAGGCCAGAACACTGAGTCCGGGACTTTTAATTCAATCCAGATTATGTACTGAGTACGCTTACTGTTAGGGCAAAGAGAGGAGCTATACAGCATGGTGTCTGGCCTGGTAGAGCTTACCCTCTGTGCATAGAGCATGCCGTACTCCCAGGAGGATGGTTAACAGTGGTCCCGCCACCCACGCAACACAGAACGAGAAGTCGAGAAGCATGAGGTGTGGTCACCAACAACAGACGATGGAGACCTCCTGCCTTGTCTAGCCTCGCAGTACTCTGGTGAGCGCTCCGACCTCCTGGAGACGCAGAAGGGGTGGGTAGTTGATGGGGTTTGTGTCTGAAGGCCACAGTGAAATGCCAGCTCTTTGGGATGAAATAGGTGCTAGATAAGCCCCTAGGACGCAGATTCTTTAACCGGAAGTCAGGGAGGCAGGTGAGGGATGAGTGGGGATCAGGGGTTCTATAGGTTTCCAGCCTCTGGGCTGACACTGACAGCCCTGTCCCCGCCCAGGCCGGAGTCTGGCGGCCCGCAGTCCAGCCTCAGGCCCTGCCTGGATCACCCAGGGAACCAGCGGCCAGGGCTCAGGCAGGACCAACACTAATTGTTTTATGATCCACAGAACCTTGGAAAATGGAGTATTTCTACAAAGCAGCTTTAAACACAAACAAGAGACTCTTCTGGAAACCACTGCCTAAAGCTGTATGAAGCAGAAAAAGAAAAACAGAAAAAGAACAACCCACAAATTAAAGTCCGTAATACATTTTGAACATAGTTTGTGGTTTTATAGTCACTTTAATCTTTTTTCCCTTAAACTCCTCCAAAGATTCGAGCATGAGCTGAGCCAGCACACAGTTGCACTTCTGAGCAACGAACTAGTAAAACTAGGCTCTGGAACCGGTCCACAACAGCTTTGTACCATCTCCAAGAGCAGAGGGTGACATGGTAGATTGAAACAGGTCCAAGTAACCATTACTGTGTTTTGTGTCAAAGGGCTGCTTCTTCCAAGTTCCACGGCGTGTTTTCCCTCCCTTCGTCGTGTGCCAGGGGGACAGAATCACACCCAAGAGTCCCGGAGGCTGCGCTGGGTCCCCCCGGGGTCTCCCCAGGCTAAGCCGAGGTGGCACTGGCAGAGGTGGAGGTGAGCGCACGGAGGGGAAGGGTGGCCACGAAGGTCAGGCCTGCGGGGGCCTATAGCTTGCTGCTAGATTTCCTGACACTGGCATTCCCGGGAGCCATCTGACCCCCACACGGGCTCTGGGCGTGTGGTTAGCCCACGCTGACAGGACAAGGCATCATTTTTTGTTTGCTTGTTTTTTTCCGAGTCTCGATTTCAAAGAGAACAGTCATGTCTCCAGGCCTGGCCTTTGTTCTTCTCTTTTCCGAGGGAAGCCTGAGAGCCACGGGCCAAGGAGAACCTCGCCAAGGAACCTGTTGGACAAGGAAAAATAGAGTTAAACTAATCCTTAGCATCGTAAGCTAATCTCAGAGTGCTGACATTTCGACAGGTGTGAAAACGGGAACTTTGTGTTGAGTTCATCTGCGCGCACCACAGGGAGAGAGCCAGGCCTTTGGAGTCACGTGGCCTGGGTCAGAGCCCTGAGCTGTGGCCCTCTGTCGTCCCACCAGGCAGGGTGAGGCTCCCTCGTGGGGCAGCTGCGAGGGGCGGTCAGGGCACAGCGCTGTGGGACCGTTTGTCTGAGGTCTGACAACCACTCCAGTGTCCCTTCACAGGGGACCTTGGGGAGTTTTACTTCTGCGGATCTCCCACCCTGAAAGGTGCAGGACGTGGGTTTGGGCTTTCCTGCTTGTCTGAGCAGAAATGCCACCAACTCACACCAGGGAGCAGATCCCAACAAAGTGACACAACTTCTATTGTCTCTGTTCCAGCCTGCTACCTGGAGCACAGTCCTAGAGGCGACATCCGAGGTCAGAGGTCAGGGAGTCTCTCGGTCCTTGCGACTAGGGGTGTCTAATTGACTCTGAACCCTTTGCTGCACCAGCAAACAGACAAAGGGGAGAGGGAGGAATTCCAAGTGTGTGTGAATGGGAAGAACAGTCTGGAAGGCAGCCAAGCAATGCCAGAAGCAAGAAAGGGGCTTCTATGGGAAAGAGGAGTTGAAGGCTGTGAGGAGACACAGTATGATGGGGACCACGATGAGGCCACAGAACTGGATGACAAGGAGGTCCTGATGGTGGGAAGGGACTGAGGCCACACTTTTGTGATCTGAGGAGGACAGGAAGGGCCAGGATAATGACCCACGGAGAGTGGCCCAACACTAAGAGTCGAGAGAGACCAGCCGCCCGCCAGTAGCGCTGAGTGTCTGGTAAGAAACAGTTCCTTCGTCGTTCCATTCCATTCCACTTCCCCTTCCATGCTGGCTGATCTTCCCATGAAATAGAGAGCAGGCCCCAGACTTATAGACATCCACAGACAACAGCTCACTTTGGATGACCCTGTCTTGTTTTCATTGCATTTAGTATGGTTTTCTTCTTCTTCCTCTTCTTTTTTTTTTTTTTGAGAGAGAAAGGGAACTTGTGACTGGGGGGGAGAGGGCCAGAGGGAGAGAGACTTTGAAGCAGGCGCCATGCCCAGCATGGAGCCCCACATGGGGTTCAGTCTCACAACCCTGAGCTCGTGACCTGAGCCAAAATCAAGAGTCAGCCACTTAACCCACAGAGCCACCCAGGAGCCCCTAGTATGATTATCTTCTGTGTCTTGTGAATGGAACTATTGCTCCCATTCAGTATTATACTAAGAAATTTCCTTATAAACTAATTAACTGAAGTGAACCTGAGTCCATTTAAGGAAACAAGACAGAGCAAATAGCAGACTACAGGTGGTTTGTGGATATGGCAAAAATTATTAAGATAGTACATCATGGTGCAGGGACGTGGCACAAAGAATGACCCACGCAGGAGCGAAGTGGGCAAAGGCTCTGGTGGAGGGGGAGCCCTGGAGTCCAAGTCGAGGGGCTGGCATGGCTCCCTCCAGAGAGGCCAGGACAGAAGGCCCGATTGTCCGGCCTCACAGCTTGCCGCGGGAGCCGACCCGGAGCACTGCCTTTGCCTAACCAGAACACACTATCAGTCCCTGTCATTTGGGATCTGAGCTTACATCACTTGGGGTTTTCAGTAGCTGCTCATTTCTAACCTGCTAACACTGACAACCTGAGGCAAAGCAGCACAAACCCCAATACCGTGGCCACTCGTCCTGGTCCCCGCGTCCCAGGGAGGCCGGACGGGACGGCATCGGCCCCCGAGCCTGTTCCTGCACATCCTGGGTTGGTGACCTGCCTTCCAGGCCTCAAGCTGCTAGGGGACGATCAACAGAAGAGATCCGCAGACAGTCACTGTGACGTCACACAGGTGAGCGTGACGCACCAGATACGTGCCCCTCCCTGGTGAGGAGCGAAGAGGGGAGATCGTGACTGAATCAAAGGACATCAACTCAGCAGTAACACTGTGCAGACACAAACAGAATGAGGGATAGGTCTGTCTTCCTTTTTCCTTCTTGACCCCATAAAGAAAATAAAACACACATGTGGGGAATGTAAACTAGCGTGTGCTGTTACCAAGTAGCCTGTGTTCAAATTAAGGATGAAAATCTAATGCTTTTTGGGACTGGTATTGAAAAATTTATGATGTTCTGAAGACAAGATGTTTATCATTTATTTTCTCCCTCATTTCCCCCAGGAGAATCCAATCACTGGTTATGACTCCGCAGTCCCACTGCAGGGTCCCAGTGTCTTCACCAGAGAAGAAGAACGGTTAAAACAACAGGCGGCCTGTGGGGTTTGCCTTTAATTAAATAGTCTAGGAGGCAGGAATTAACTTACAATTTGACCAATACTAAAGCCCGAGTTTAATTGAATCCACATTATGTCCGCTTGCTTTCTTTCTTGTTGGCCTTCTCTTGGTTTCTGCTTTCTTCTCTTCTTGACCCCTGACGTTTGGCTTCCAGTTTGAGAGTGGTTTCTCTCAAAAACCTTAGAAAATGAGTATAGGGCAAATATATGGTTGCTTCTGGAGCATTCCCCAAGTCTGGTCCCAAAGAGTTGTGGCCAGGCCCTGGCCCTTCGTGATCCCCCCACCCCAGGACCTCAGGCCCCATGAGGGGCAGATTCCATGAGGGACAGGCTCCATGACGACAGGCACCATGTGGACAGGCTCCATGAGGAAAGGCTCCATGAGGGGCAAGCTCCATGAGGGGCAGACTCCATGAGGAAAGGCTCCATGAGAGGCAGACTCCATGAAGGACAGGCTCCATGAGGGACAGTCTCCATGAGGGGCAGACTCCATGAGGAAAGGCTCCATGACGACAGGCTCCGTGAGGACAGACGTCAGGCTGGCACCAAGCCCGCCACCTGGACAGGCCAAGAGAGGGGCCTTGGGTGCTATAAAGGTCAGGACTTACCAAACTGAACACTTTAAATGTGTGCAGTTTATCGTGTGTTAATTATATAATTGTACTTTCACAAAGCGGTGAAGAAAAAAGTAGGGGAAAGAAAGGGGAGGGGGCCAGAGGCCGATGAGGACAGGGAGAGAGCGGAGAAGGAAAAAGCCACTGCTCCACCGCAGCTCTGAGCAGCCTCTGGGCCATACCTGCCCACACCTCACCCCTGAGCTGACGTGGACCTGAGACCACTCATTAGGCCGACGGGTTGCACAGGCCAGAAGGGCGGGGAGGGGAACAAATGGCTTGGGCTTTGGAGTCCCATTGGATTGGGTCCCGCTCATTCACTTGTTTGTGGGTGAACCTTTCTGTCTCTCTGTCTCTCATTCTCTCTCTGTGTCCTCCTCCTGCCCAGCACCTTCCCCCTCCCATCAATCCAGTGTCACATCGCCCATGCAGCTGTGAGCATGGGGACCAGCTGGCGGCTTTGTTCTTCCTTGCTCATTGGCTCTGGGAGGGGAATGGCTGATCCATTTCCAGTTCAGATTTTAGAATGTCCAGACTTTCCAGGAATTTGGGGTCTTAAATGCAGATGAAGAAGCAGCAATGGAAGGTAGACAATTACAGAAAACCCGTCTTCATCACTGGTGACGTAATACCGAATACTCTAATAATGAGCCCGGCGGTGAGAGAATCTCCTGATTATTAAGCTCACCAGAGCCAGGCGCTGTGGCGGGCACCTTGCCTACAGTCTCCCCGGTCCTCCCCCTTCCCGCCCTATGTGACTATCCTCATTTTACAGATGAGGTGGTTGAGGCTTAGAGACATTGGTGATGGCGCTCAGGCAGGCAGGTGGTAAGGATGGAGAGTAGACTGGGGCAGACAGGGCAGAGGGAGGGGCTCTACATGCAGGAAACTTGAAAGTGGCCTTTGTGTTAATCACTAGTTCTGCTCTTTGAGAACTTGGCCCCATAAGCCCCACAGACAAGGGGACAGGGATGTTTCCCTGAGAGAAAAGGACGGAGGGAGCTTCCCAAAGTCCTTGCACAGAAATGGGGATGAGAGTCTCTTCCTGCTAAGTCCCTTTGGAAGAAGTAGATTTCAGAGGGGACTTTAGGAATGGCTGAAGTCACTGGGACAAAGAGTTGTTCCAGCCCTGGAATAGAGAGGAGCTAGCTGGGTGCCAGGGACTGGCTGAGACTTCCTGTCCGCTATCTGAGCTCTTGGGTCCCACCTGAAGCCTAACCAAGCTGGGAGCATGATTCTAGAAGGAAGAAGGACTTTTGCACATTAAGCTCAGTGCCGCCCTGGTTCAGGGCTGGACAAGGAAGGACCACAGGGCTAGACAAGAGCCCCTTGCCATTGCCAGGTGGTGGGCACTGGAGGGAGGGAGGGGGCGGACACGGGGCGTGCAGCTGTTCAGAGGAGAGGGCTGCATCAAGGTCAAGGGTGTGGGCCACTCTTTCTATGGTGCATGGGCATGTCCCATTATGCAGTCACTAAGAAAGCACAGAGACACAAACCCTTCCCCACGGGGAAGGACGCAATCAGCACCCCCATGTTCAGAGCTCAGCACCATCACCTCACAGCCATGCGCCCCCAGGCAGGTTCACTAGCTTCTGCATTCCTCATCTGTAGCACTGGGCTAACGACCACTGCCTTGCTTTCGGGCTTGCTATAAACGCAGACGGAGACGATGTCCCTGCCGTCAGTGGCACAGTGCCCCACCCCGAGCCGGTGCCCCAGCAGCGGCAGCCTTTGCAGAAAAAGATCGTGCGGCAGAGTCCTTTATGGATTCTGAATCCTCCTCTTCTTTTGTCTTCATCACGGCATTCAGAGACGGAGATCATGACACCCGCTTTATAGACGAGGTTACAGAGAGGTTGAATAACTTGCTTCGAAGCCCATCTCAAGACCACTGCTCCTTCCACTACACCAAGACGCCGTTTTCTTTTGTTCCCTTTTCGGTTAAACCCTATGAGCCCCCTTCCCCGGCAAGCCCCAGCAGCCAGACGACAGGCAGCTTGCTTCTCACTCCGGATCCGTAGCAGCGTCCCGGGGCTTGCAGTCCCCCGCTCCCAGGAGACAGGCCGTCTGCTGCCCTCGGCTCGTCTCACCACCGTTCATGTCGCAGCATGGGCCTTGCGTCAGCCCTCCTGTCCAGCTCTCACTAACTCAGTTAAAATGGGTTCTGCTGCGCCAGCATGAACGTGTGTCCCCGTGGTTGGTGATTGTCTACAGAGAGATGGGTTTAGAGTGAAAATTGTCTTCTAAGTGGCTTAAAGACTTGCTGCAGAGTGGAAGACCAGCTTTCATCATTAGGGGTGTGTCTGCAGGTGGCACACAGCGCCTGCTCCACCCCCACTAAACACCACATTGGCATCGAAATCAAGAAAGCAGAAGGGTGACGATGAAGTTCACAAAGAGGGGGGCAGGCAGCTCGAAGCTGAGTTATAGGAAGAGTGCAGCCTGCGTTAGTCACTATGTCAGGATCCCAAACCCCCAGATCGAAAGGAACGTCAAATGCACTCACCGCTCCAGAAGGCCCCACAGCATGCCCCATGCACCAGAAAAAGTGGTCAGCAGGTCTCCCGGAGCCAGGGGTCACCTTGACCTCCCTCCGCCTGCCATTCCATCTTGACTCTTTTTCTCTACCTACACATCCCAGACCTTGCTGCGGTCAGAGGTCACTGTATTAGAATTGTGCAAAACAAGGGCTTTGCTGATGCCTTAGAATTTCTAGTGTGACCTAATTCCCTGTGTCTGTTTTTCACGACTCTCCTATTTTTTTCCCCCTCTCTTGTTTATAAGAGCAAATCGCTGGACTGAGATCAAGCAGTTCATGGTGCCAGAATACCAGAGAGGCTGCGGGCGCTCCAAGGGCGATGCCGGAAGGCCTCCAGGCGCCAGCATCACCCCACTGATCGGTTGCCCTGCACCCAGCTCCACGGGACCCCTGGGGTGAGTCCCACACCCGGGTTCAGCAGGCTCACGGCTCAGGTGCACAACAACCACTGCCCTGGGGCCTCAGCAAACTGCCCTCAGCTCTAGCGGGGGGCCTCACTTTTATCTTCAGGCGAGGGGCCAGGGCCAGGGTGCAGGTGACTTGCGCTGGTGTTCTATAGAAGAAAGAGAAAGTGTTTGTGGGCGGTGCACTAGCCAGAGTAACATTTCCTGCCTGTTCTTCCCTCTTTTGAATGCTTTCCTATTTTGTGCTCTGTTTCTTGCCCCAGTCCCACCCCGGAAGGGAAGAAGGCCCCCTGTGTGTTTTTATGTGGCAGTTAGTGGAGGCCAGGAATGGGGGCAGATGGCCCTTGCATTTGCCTCTGCTGGGAGCTCCCGAAACTTACAGCCTGGTGTGTCAGCTCTCACCCCCAGCCTCTGGGATTCCCATGAGCCTGATGGGGTGGGATTACTTCCCCCACCCAGGGTGCAGAAAATGAGAATAATGCAATGGGATCTTGCCCAAGATCACTGAGCTATAAATGGAGAGGCCCTGATAGAAACATAGATTTTCCTGAATCTACGTCTAAAAAGAAGTTACCCATATATCAAAAAGTTTAAATTGCAGTATTCGGTCTTTGAATGATACTTAAGTGGTGGGATTATTGGAAAGAACTTGATGGTGACTCTTGTGTGACCCATATTTAATCTGCTTGATCAACCCAGGTGCTCCTTTGTACGTTCCTTAAAGTGAAGCCCCTTGCATGGGGCGAGCTGCTACGAACGCAGGAATGAAAACCCCAACCAAGCACCTAGACATTCTAGGGGCTTCCAGCCCATCAGCTCATTTAATGGATATCGTCATCACCCTCACCACCATCATCATCCCTTACCCCTGTCTGACGCTGGGGACAAAGGGGCACAGAACCATAATTCACCAGCCAGAGCCCCCCCCACCCCCCTGAGGCGAGGTACTGTTGGTTCAAACCCAGGAACTCTGGTCCACAGTCTCTGCATTTCACTGCTTTGCTTTCTTCTCCTGTCTCTTTCTAAGCAGCCCTCACTTCTCTCGATGTTGCCATGGTGGGGAGGGGCACAGATTCAATTGTGCAGATGACCCAACGATGCTGGCTCACCCCACTGGGAGCTGTAGCTGGCCTCAGCTCATTGCAGACTCATCGTCGAGAAGCCTCATCCGGGTATTTAGGCTGGCCAAGAAAGAAGGAATATTTGGGAGTAAATCCCTTTAGATCTGCCCCCCAGGTTTCAACGTGCACACAAATCCCCTGGGGATGGTGTGAAAATGGAGATTCGGAGTCGCAGGTCTGAAGGGGGCTGGAGGCCGCATTTCTCCCAAGTGGCCGGGGGATGCAGATGTTTCTAGTCTGAGCACCATGCTTTGAGCAGCGCGGCTTGAGACCACAGTTTTCCAGACTAGATTCCAGGGGTTTCCTAAAGATGCCTCAGGGGCTGGCCTGGGATTGTGTTAAGGGCTTTGAGTAAGATTTCCTTTGAAAAAGGGCTCTTCGTGCTTTGAAAAAAAGTTTGAAAACCACAACCCTAAATTTAATATCCCATACATTTGGAGATACTTACTAGAATGTGTGGTAAGAAATTTCTGTCCCAAAGATCATTTTTTTATAGACTTTGCTGACTCAGGGGAATCAGCAGCCATATTTGGACAGCTGGCCTCGCAGTGACCTCCCTGCTACCTAATGGAAAATGTTGAAGGTACTCTACTTAGAAATAATTATATTTACATAGCCTCTGTGGTCTCTCTCTCTCTCTTTCTCTCTTTCATAGATGCTTGTAGGAGAAAAGAATACTCAATTCTGGAATTCATCAGCTCCAGCTGTTTACTTCCATTTGAGGCCAGAAACTTATTTTTTTCCCCCTGTGGTTAAGTTTCTTACAGGAGAGGGGGAAGGAAGGCCTCTAACATGCAATTATCAGAAATTGTTACCCTTCGCTGAAAAATCACTCGATCTGTCCCAAATTTTGACTGAGAGCTCACCACCGGAGAAGAAGAGATGTGGGGGCTGTTGAGCTGGAAGTACCTTAATAGAACCCAGTGTCTTCGACCATCTCCAGCTGCATTCTTCAAGGAAAGGATTCTGTGATCAGATAAGTTGGGGGAAATGCTGGGCTAAATGAATTTGTCTGCTGTAGGATTTCTTAGAGCCTAATAAGGCTCTAAGGCTAATAAGGCCGTAATGCTCCAAAAGGCAGCGACGGTCTGCACCGTTGGGGCGCCCGGGTGGCTCAGTTGGTTAAGTGTCTGACTCTTGGTTTCGGCTCAGGTCATGATCTCATGGGTTGTGAGAACCAGGTCTGCTTTGCGCTCAGCGCTCAGCGCGAATCTGCTTGGATATTCTCCCCCTCTGTCTGCCCCTTCCCCGCTTGCGCATGCACTCACACGATCTCTCTCTCTCTCTCTCTCTCTAAAATAGATAGATAGATAGATGATAGATAGATGATAGATATAGATAGATGATAGATAGATAGGTGATAGATAAAATAGTCTGCAGTGTTGCTCAAATTTCCCTGAGCACAGAACCTGCTTTCATCAAACACCTCAAAGAACACTCAGAACCCCATGGATCCCAATGTCTGGTCCCAGCTGACAGAGCCCCAGCTTTAGAGACTCTAATGAAATCCCTAAAGCTGGAGGACATCTGCCCTTGCAGTCTGGTTCTCAGCACGAGCAGACACCAAGCCCTTTCGCATCCACAATTACAATTCTGGGAGTTCCTGCCTAAGACTCTGGGCCAGCCCTGGGAAGGTGACGCCAGAGGGCCACCCCAGTGGCTGAGGACTGCTCTTGCAAGGCTGGGGCTGGGTTGCATTCCCCTTTCTGTCTCCAGGATGGCCCTTGGAGAGTCATCTGTAAATGTGGGTGGGGGCGGATGTGAGGGGATCACAGGAAGATGGTATGGAGGCATGAAGGAGGAGATACCCAAGTCAGCAGATGGGCACAGCTCCCAGGAGGCTGGGGAGAGAGGGAGAGAGGCCTCTGGGATCCTAGAGAGTTGGGATCCTAGAGAATGCATGGAAGGTTTCAGGTGGGCCAGGCCCAACGCAGTGGGAAATCAGCAGGTCACTAAGATTCCACTCTGGCCAAGATTGGGCAGGGCCCTGTTTTGCATCCAGTCCCCTTCTGCTGCCCTGGGCCTCAGCTTAGTCATTTCTCAAACAGGGGGGTTTGATGGTTCTAAACACCCTCCTGGTCTGGCACATCCCAAAACGTGATGGTACATTTGAAGCAAGCTGGGTGAGCCTAGGGGGTACACAAACAATTTTCCATTTTAATAGTTATGTTTTTGTTTTAACGTTTATTAGAAAACAATGTGAACTAGAACCTCAAGCCCATGGTCTGCCCAGCGTTCCTGCATCAGTGGAGGCTGGAGCAGGGAGCCCCAGGGCCTCCTGCATTTTGCTCAGCTCTTGAATTTTATACATATGGGAACCGGCATGACAAAAATGAGAGCAAGCAATGGGAATTGTAGTTATGGCTGCCCAGAAAAATTCCAAATTCCCTCCAGGGAAGAAGGCCTCTGGGGAGGTGTGAGTGTGAGGTGGCAGGCTCAGCATGCACCCTGTCCCCCCGAACCCCTTGCAGCCAGCAATCAGCGGAGGTCTGAGCAGTACATACGCTCAGCTGCTTCTTGAAACAGCAGCAACTAACATGTGTTCCCTTAACAGAGGACTTCGCTCATCTGCTCTCCTGAGTCTTCGGAACCCAGATTCCAAGTCACGGACTGCGTCCGTCCCAGCTCTGCCGGACGTCCCCAGAAGTGACAGGTGCCTGGGGATGTCTAGCAAAGTCTGCAGATGAAAAGCAAATGCCAGAATGTGTGCTGTTTCCTGTCTGTCCAGCTGCCTTAGAATCTTCAGATTCCAAGACCCGGATTCAATGCACAGGCTGGGATTATCTTCCTTCCCACTGCTTCCAAGTACCCCTCTGTGTCGCTGTATTTAAACTACAGTGTAAGAGAATGCTCCTTCAGTTAGCTCAAAATAGGTCTCCAGTTGACCCCTTAACGCTACAGTTTAAGGTAACACAGGGCTCTCTGCAAAGCAAATGGCCAGGCTTCAATAATGTAAAACTTTCTATTTTCTGACTCTGGCTCCAACCTGGCTTTGGCAGGAGGGCTCTGCCCCTACGTCACTCTCCTGCAGGGGTAATAATAGCCTCTGGGATTTACTGATGGCCTGTTAGGTGTGAGGCACTATTCTAGAAACTTGACACTTATTAACTCATTGAACCCCGTGAGCCAAGGATGGTTATTATTCCCATTTTAAAGATGAGGAAAATCAAACACAGTGAGGTTGGCAGGTGGGGCCGCATGGCCAGTACATCACAGGGTGGGGTTTTCGAACCCTTAACAGGAACACTGCCTCCCCAGAGAAAAGCTTCGAGACCTACATCCTTTCCAGTCACAGGCTCCTACAAAACAAAACAAAACAACAACCAAACACCAGATACATGGAGTTCCGGTTGGTAATTTTCACTGTGGGTTGAGAAGACCACAGCTTCCACTAGAACATGAGAACCTAAGAATCTAGAGGGGTCTCCAGGTAACTGGGTTTCAAAATGCGACTGGAGGCGAGAAAAAGCCTGAGCCTGGCACTAGCTCTGCTGTCCAAGCTGTGCAGTGGGGAGGGGCCGGCAGAGAAGGAAGGGGGAGACGGGGAGTTGAGAACGCCTTCTGGAACCTCCATCCCAGGGTTTGGTGCAGGGGAGAGAGCCCTTTCTGTTCTTCCATGGGGCGCACCCTGGGAACCCCCTGAATGGGTACAAGGGGCTGGATGGGAAGCTGATCCGACCCGCTGCTTATCAGGGGGGAACAGGGACCAGTACAGAATGGCCGGTGCTGTACTGTTAGCCACCTGGCCTTGAACCTGGAATGCAGGTGCGCCCTGGGGGCCACACTGAGCATGCTGGTGTCTGCCGGGTCCCTGTGGGTGGATGTGCAGTTTCCTGCCCACCCTGGCCCCGAGTAGTACCTGGTTGCTAGGCCATCAGTGATACTCCTGGCCAGGAAACAGGTCTACAGACAAGACAAAGTAGGCTGATCGCCTGTCCCCTCAGGCCGTGGGAGCTGGTAAAAGGCCAAGCCGACCAGCCAATGCAGCCACGAGCAAGGGACGTCACCAGCCCTTTAAGAGTAAAGTGGGTGTAAGCCCCTGGGTTCTAGGGGCTCAGCCTCAGGCCTCTTCTAGCCACGCCCCCTCATTCTAGCCACGCCCCCTCATTCTAGCCACGCCCACTCCCCTGAGAGCAGTGCTCTACCAACTGTCTGTTGGTGACCCCAGCCTTCCATCTCCAGCCAGCACCTCCCTTCTAAACTCGCGGTACATACGACTGCCCCCCTGACATCCTTACGGGGTATTCAATGCGTATGCCAAATTTCACTGTCATTGCCTCTACACCAGACCTACTCTTCACCTCGGCTACTGCCAGCTCCATCCTCCCAGGCGCTCAGGCCAACGACGCGTGAAGTTATCCTTGATTTCTTTTTGTTTTTCACCCCTCACACCCGCACGTTCTGTAGGTTGTCCGCTCGAAACATACAGTCCTCACTCCCGGCCCGTGTCTAGATCAAGACCCCTGCTTCCCACCTGGATTGCTGCCCTGCCCTCTGCACAGTACCCCCGCCTCTCCCCTTGCTTCCCACTTCGCAGGGCGTCCCCGTGGCAGCCGAGCGAGCCCTCGCTATGTGAGTCGGGCCATGGCCCTCCTCTGCTCAGAGCCCTCCGAGGTCCACCTTGCTCAGACCACAGGGACCCTGACCTGGCCCTGCTGTTCCTTTGTCCTCCTGCGATGTGGCCCTCCCCTCCCTCGCTCCAGCCACTCTGGGCCCCTTGCTCTTCCCAGAGGGCCCTTGTCCTTCCTCCAAGCTTGCTTCCCAGATATCTGAATGGCTTGCTTCCTTGCCTCCAAATTCTTCTGATTGCCGCCCTCCCCATGAGGCTTTCTTGGGTCACTCTATTTATAACAACTGCCCCCTCCCAGCCCCATGACATTTCCTCCCTGGCTTTCCTGATTCCTTTCCTCCATAACAGTTTCCCCTTCTAATAAACCGCAGTCTGCTTATTTGCATTCGCTATCTGCTCTCTTCCCTGGGAGTAGGGCCCGCAGGAGCGGGATTTTCGCCCAGCTGGTTGCTGCTCTATCTGGGCACCCAACGCCAGCCACTGAGTAGCCGCTAATGTGGCTAGTTACCCGAAAGCCCGGCCGATCCGAGGCATAAAGACGGAAAGTGCTGTTCAGACAGAGGCGGTGCTCACTGTTACGATTTACAGTCCTTAAACTGAAGACCTTCAGCTGTCTGTCGTCCGTGTCGCCCGCATCTCCGGGGAGCTCACTGTCACGGCTTTCTGGATCTCAGCCATAAAGGGTGGGAGGAAGGCGGTCCCTGGGGACGTCTGAGCTGCCATACAGAGACTTTGTCTTCTTCTTTCTGGGACCCTAGGGAAGCCTGGAGACCAGGAGCTGCCCCGAGAGGCAGTCAGGTAACAGGTAACCACAGGCTGGCAGGTGACAGGCTGGGACACTAAGTTCAGGCAGGCAGACAAGAAGCACATGGCCTCACCTAGACACAGAGAAGGAGGGACCTTCTGGGGCTGTGTGTGTGTATTCACCAAACTGCAAGCTTTTGGAAGGCAGGGCCTGGCCTCGGCCCATCTTCTCTGCCCCGTAGCTGTTTCCAAACTCGGTACACAGTAGGTATTCATTAGATGCTTGTGAGGTGAGCTAAGCATTCACCAAATGACCTCTGGGTACATTGCCTTCGTTTGCTCATTCCTAGCATGGGCAGAACCTCTGTAAGGGGGCATGTGTGGAAGCTGTGGTCCCCCCAGTTTTGCCTCCTGCTTGGTTTCTTGGGATTGACCAGGTAAGGCGGCTGGGTCTGCTCCAGGACATTTCATCGTGACCTCACCTCTCCACCCACCCTGGGTTCCCCTCGGGGCACACCCTGAACACCAGAAAAACACTGGAGCCCTGCCTGGCCCCGAGAGAAAGAATGAATTGCTACAAGCCATTTGGAAAAGAGAAAGGAGCTTGGAAGCTCAGACCACACAGAATCATCTCAGACATTTCCCTCCTTCTGCTCATCTAAGAGGACACGAGGAAAAGGGCTAGATTCGCCAGATTTCCCTACGGCCATCTTGGTTGCATCTTTTCTCCCTCCCATGGGAACACTGTCTCCTTTACAGCTCCCTTGCAGCTTTGAGGGGGGCAGGAATCAAATCTGAGGCTGGAAGCCTGGGAGATTTTCCACCAGCGTGCTCACGCCTTTGCAGGGGACAAAACCGTGCCCTACCTGTTCTGTATAAACCAGGACAAGCCCCCAGTCCCTCCCAGCCTTTCGGATTTCCTGTCCTTGAGTTCTCTGGGCAGCTGAGGGAGGCCAACACACTAAGAGACCTGTCCCCAGCTTGGAATCCCAGAGACCCCCAAAGCGGTGATGAACGGCTCCATTCTGCGTGACAGCTAGTTTGCTTGAGGATCAGTGGAAAACTCAGTGACATTGTGAGTAAGGAAGTTGGAAAGAATGTTGGTCTTCGCTGGGATTTAATATGACAGATTTCTGGCTCTGAACTTGGACAAGATTAACTCTTCGTTCTGAAGGAAAGAAAGAAGAACACACAAAACCCCGCCCCTCTGAAATCGCAGTTTAGTGGAACAATGTGCGGCTTTGAAAGCGTTGCAGGCAGTCGGATTTGCACATTCCCTTTTTCCGGGGCTGCATATTTTCTATGTCTGATAATATGTTTGTTACACCTCTGTGCCAGGGACACATACAGTAAATTGTCAGCTCGAACCATGTAATCTCTTAACCAGAAGGCTCCAACATCTGTCGGCCAGTTGTCGCATGGTTGGATCATTAACATGGCTTCTAATTTTACTCTTTGAATTTAACATAAAAAGTTTTAATGAGCGTATGTAATTCATACTTTCCAACTTCAGAGAGTCCTGAAAGAGAAACCTATGCTTTTATAATCCAAGTCTCTGACGTCGACGGTTTTATTTTTAAATCCCATTCCCCCCACCCACCACCCCCATACACAAATGCATTATAAAAGAGACCACTTGGACATTATCTCCCTTTCCAAGGCAGGCATTCAAATATTTGTCTAGGTTTTGGTGAAGAGCCCCTTTCAAGTTTGGGCTCAGATGATATGACAGATGTGCTCATTCTGCATTTCAGCCTGAGACTTGTGTTGTGAGCCCCCATTCATCCATCTATAAAAACAAATTGAAAATTGGCATGAGAAAGACGACCCCTGAGTCATGTCGAGAGAATCCAGTTTTAAAACTTGCCCTCACTCTCATGCCTGTTTTTACTGAAATGAGCTGGGGTTAGTAATGGTTTGTTCCTGCCAGCTTAGTTCATTTTTCCCGTTTCCCCCTTTCTGGGTATGCCCTCAATCTCCAGCCTAGAAAGTGACTGCATTGGATTAAATGCAATTTGGATTGACCTTTTTATTCAGAGACTTGCCTCCATTAATATATTTTGGGCTATTTTTTAGGAACAGACTCCAAGAGGCGAGGAGCAGAAATGTTCAACGCAATAGCAAACGCCACTGAGAAAGCGTCCCTTGAACAGTGACTCAGTAGAGCTGTGTTTGTCATTAACCAGCTCCTGGTCAGTTTCAAAGGGAATCCCTGTATGAGTATTTGCCTCCTGCTTGGGGTCTTCTGTACTGAAAGCTCAATAAAGCCTTAAAGCAAAAGTCCCAAAACAAAGTTTGTTAGTGTGGCTTAGGAACTCCTGCTGGAAGTTCTGTCGATGTTCTGCAAACGCATATCCTTTTCTGCCAAGTGCATGTTATCTGCCCCCACCCAGGAGAATGGGACAGCAACGCCAATGATGGATGGCCAGAGTTAACAAAGCCAAGTCCCCTTGTTTGTGACAGGCGATTAAAGGGATAGCTTCCCTTTAATTCTCTCAAGTTTATGCAAGTTCAGAAATAGGATCACAACGTGGCATTTGGTACAGAGAACCACATCTTAAATATGCAACATCATCTCAAATGCGTGAGGCTGATGAACTTGACCCAAGTCAAGTCAAGGTTCTTACCATTCCTCAGTAGATAAGTGTTAAGCTCTGTTTAATTCTGGGCACTTTCTAGGCCCCAGGGGCACAGTAGTGAAGTAGAATGAAAGTGCTTACTTTCTAGCACGGGGAGAAGAAGTCAGCCAATAAACGATCTGCGTATGGAGTGAAATTTTTCTATTGAAGAGCTGAAGAAAAATTTCTAGATTCCTTGGGGATTAGGGACTTCCTATTTTTCTAGAATTCTTGGGAAATTTTGCCTGTNAAAGATCAGCCAATAAACGTTTTGCGTATGGAGTGAAATTTTTCTATTGAAGAGCTGAAGAAAAATTTCTAGATTCCTTGGGGATTAGGGACTTCCTATTTTTCTAGAATTCTTGGGAAATTTTGCCTGTAAAACCTATTTCTACAGCTAGCGGCCAGCGCTGGGGCTGGTAAAGGGGTGGTGGCGCCAGCAGGGGGGCTGGATGGCAGTGGGGAGCAATCTAGAGAGAATCTAGTCCAAGGACTCCATTGTGAAGGGACAGAGGCTTGCGGTGATGGTGTGCGTGGGACGTGCCACCACCAACCTGCATCGTCTCACATTCTCTAAAGAAGGCAGAGGAAGGAAGATGGGGACAGTGACATGGTAAAGGAAGAATGGGGATCGGAGGAAAGGGGAAGGGGTAGGGCGGGGAGCAGCTTGAGCGGGACCTCGGGCGTGGAACCAGATCCTACCGGTTAGCTGGAAAGGACAGAGCTGGCTTCCACCCTCTTCAATCAGTGGGACGGGCCTGGCTTCTTTGTGGTGAGTTTCAAGGTTGACGTGGGTTATTTCAGTACTTTCTCTTCCTAAGCTGTTCCCTTTGTCCCTGCCCTGTTATGGCGCAGGCTTTGGCAGGGAGAGTCCTGTGTCTGAAGCGTAAATAACGCAGGGGTTGGGGGCACTGGGTGGTTCCATCGGTTAAGCGTCTGCCTTCCACCAAGGTCATGATCTCAGGGTCCTGGGATCAAGCACTGCGTCAGGCTCGCTGCTCAGTGGGGAGTCTCCCTCTCCCTCTGCCCCTGCCCCCTGCTTGTGCTTGCTCACTCTCTCAAATTAATTAATTAATTAATCTTAAAAAAAATAACACAGCAATTGTCATGGTGTGTGTTTCAAGGGAATACTAAAGTAAATATGCAGCCATGCAAACCTCGGCTGCACATCAGTGACCCCAGTGACCTACCTGCTGAAAGGTATTAAGCTGCGTCCTTGGAACGTTTTACATTTGTAGTTGAGCACGTATTTATGTGCTGACTTAACCCCCTGCTGTCCAGCGTGCCTTCCCAGGAGCAGAGATGGGCAGGCCATGGGGAGAAGACAGTGGGCACACACTAGGAAAGTACTGGGACTCCGCCAAGCCAGAGAGAGAGGTCCTCCCGGCTCTGAACACCCACCACACTTTCTGAATTCCTCCAGGAAGGCATCAACTGCGGTGCGAGGGATGGGCATGGGCAGGCAAGAGAAAGCCAAGGGACAGGATGCCCTTGCCACATGGATGGCCCACAGTCACCTCCCTCCGCCTCACCCTGTCAGCTCCTCCTCAGCCCTCAGCCTCTAGGACGGCTTAGCTTTGTTCATGGTGTCACCATCCACCCGGCTCCCCCAGTACAGTCTGTCACCCAGCCCTACCAGATCCACCTTCACCTCCCAGCCTGTGCTCTCCAGTATGGTGGCTACGGGCCACGTGTGGCTATTTCAATTACTAAAAGTGAAATAAAATAGAAGACTCAGTTCCTCAGTCACATTCACATCCTCTCAAGTGCTCAAGAACCACATGAGGCCAGTGGTACCACGTGGGGCGGTGCAGACGGAGCGCCCTCCCCCTTACAGCAAGTTCTACTGGACAGGAATGTCACAGGTTGAAGCCCGACTGTCTCGTCCGTGGCTCTCCCCCTGAACCCAGGCGTCGCTGCTGGAGGAAGTGACTGCCTCCCTCAGCCCAGGCGTGGACCAACGTCAGAGCCTCCTAGACACTTTGTCTTGAACCCCGGCTTAGCCTGCTCCCCAGCACGAGTGTCCCCGCAGCATGCTCCGGGGGCTCCGGGTTCTGAGCATCCTGACTTTCAGCTTCTCTATTCCCTCCAAGCTCTGTCCTCCAGGCCCCACTCAGTGTTGCCCCCTCCGGCCAGGCTGCACAGTCTCCTGGGCGGTCCTCCGCCTTTCCTCTGCTCTCCCACAGCCTTGCTACTCGGTGCCCCAGGAGCCACATTCGGGGCTTCCCTCCCTTTTGGCTGTGAGCCCTGCCTGGCGCGTGTGGAATGGTTCAGGGGCTGTGGGTGGAAGGGCTGACCACAAGGGAGGGACAGGATGCAGGGACAGATGGGGGATACCTAGTCCCCCTTGGCTGGGGCTCTCATCTTGCTAGGCCGGTCAGCGGCGCCTGATGCCGTGGTCGTCAGACCGGCTGCTCTTCCAGGTCACCTGCAGGCCAGGTGAATGTGAGTCTCCGGGCAGGACCGGCCCGGGTCATTTGAAAGTTCCCTCCGAGATTTCGGTCACCACCAGAGCTAGGAGCCTCCCGCTCAGGCAGGAGGCAAGGCCGGCTTGCTTTCCACGCCCCCGACTTTCTGTTGAATTCAGGGGATGCCACGGCTGCCTTGTGACCAGAGATCTATGAGGAATACACACGGTGACTTTAGGTCCTTGTGCATGAGAGGGTGTGGGACAGAGGAGGGAGTGCCACAAAATGGAACCTGGGACTCTACACCGGGCCGTGTGATTGAGGACAAATCACGTCCCCAAGCTACACTCCTCTATGTCCCCTTCTCGCTCTAAAGAAGCAAAGGCTTGGAGCATCACTGTACCACTGGACCTCAGTATAGAGTGGGGGACGCTGATGGGACATGATGGGCACTGGGGCCATGCAGACTTGGATGACCCTGGTGACTCCCAGTGTGACACAGGAAAGGCACATGTGTGCATGCATATGTGAGTGTATGTTGTGTGTACGCACGTGTGAACGTGTGGGTGAATGTGCACATGTATGAGTGTGTACAGGTTTGTGTGTGAGTGCACGTGTGGTTGTGTGTGCACGTGTGTACACGTGAGTGCAAATGTGTGTACTGTGGGAGTATATATACAAACACGTGCATGTGAGTGTGTGTGCATGTACATGTATGTGTGTGCATTTGCAGGTGTGCACTTTGCAAACATGTCTGTGTGTGAGTGTGCATGGATGTGCACGTGAGTGTGAGTGCAGACACGCGTATGAGTGTATATGCACGTGCATGCATGTGAGTGTGCATACGCATGTGCCAAGAACTAGAGAGAAGGATGGTTGAGTATGGCAGCAGAGACTCACCCATGGACCCTGGGGTCCTGCCCCATCTTCCTCTTCCTCTGTGGCTGGAGAGTCATGACCCCACACCAACGTGAGGTCCAACATTAAGACCTAGCTAGGATTCCAGGGGGAGGCTGGGGCCGTGGGGACTTCTCTGAACAGAATGAGTGAATTCAGAGAACCGTGTGATTGCAGCGGGCAGCTCGAGAAGTATAGTGAGAAGGAAGCAAGCAGGAAGCCCTGGGCTGCCTCTTCCCCTACCAACTGCACGGTTTTAGGTACGGTCCTTGACTTCCGTGAGCCCCTCGAGTGTGGGCGGGGTGACCATGGCACGCGTCTCTGCAGGCGGTGTGGGGTTCAGGCGAGGGGACGTGTGCGAGGTCCGGGCTGGTTCAGGGCCTGGCACATGATGCATGCTGGCCCGCTGGGCTTTCTATGTCTCTGCTTCCTCGGGGTGGGGGGGATCTCCAGGCCAGACGAGTGTGCTGGTGGAAGCCCCACAGCAGCCCCGCCCCAAGCAGGGCTCCACGAGTGAGGTTTCAGCTCCATACGAAGGTGCTGGGCACGACTTCCCAAGTCTTAGCCGCCTTTGACAAAGCCTGATAAATACTTCAGAGAGGAGTCGGATCTTGCTCATACACTTCGATCAGCCGGGAGCTGAGCCTTCAGAATGGAGCCACCTTAGTCCCATCCCTGCTGCCAGATTCCCCCAAGTCCAGCCTTTTCTTTCCATGGAGCCTGTCATTCCAGCCACCTGTCACGGGGAGCATTGGAGTCACCAGAGCGGGGCCACTCATACAGGAAGATTCCTGTGCTCAGCGTCTCCTCTCACTGCCCACTAGGCACCCCGGGGAGACCCCAGCCAGGGCCTTCCAAAAGGAGTCTCTGGATTCCCTCGGGTTGGGCATTATGAAATCTTGTAGAACATTGTTCGAGATGGAAGCTTAGGGGACTGTATTATTGGAATGGACATCCGATTTTGTCCATCCAGCACGCCTGCCTTGACAGAGCCGTCTCTCGTGTTTGCTTTGGAGGGAATCTTTCTTTCTTCCTTTTTTTTTTTTTTTAAAGATTTAATTACCTACTCTAGAGAGATAAAGAGAGAAAGAGAGCATGACCGGGGAGAGGGGCAGAGGGAGAAGGAGAGGGAGAGAATCCTCAAGCCAATTCCCCACTGAGCGTGGAGCCTGATGTGGGATTTGACCTCACAACCCTGAGATCATGATCCAAGCGGAAACCAAGAGTCGGACGCCCAACCAACTGAGTGGGTGGGGCCCTCTCTAGGCATACCCCCCCACCCAGGCCCAGAGTGGGCACGTGACCCAAACCCATGACCAGGGTTCCCCAGGACTTCTGCTGGCAGACTGGGTAAAGCGTTTTCCCCCCTTCCTGTAGTTGGAAGATATAAGGCTTGGTAGGTTTGGGGCTGCCAGTGTCCATCTTGTCTCCACATACAGGGTCTGTTTGGTGAACAGACTCAACAAAACCAAGAGTAGACCAAACCATCGAGCCTTGATAACATCCTCTGGGCATCTGGAGATAGTTGTCTAAACTTTCCAGCACCTGGCCAACCCCACTTTATTTTTGGTTCAAGGCAGATTGAGCTGAGTTTCTGTCCCTGGCAACCTATGCTGACTAATACACGGGTCACTAGGAAGTGCACTGCAGAGACTTTATTCCTAGCCCTTGGCAAATAATGCCACACCCTTAAAAGATGAAAATGGATAACTGGGAAGGGCTGAGATAAATGAGCGTACAGGATGTTAGCCAGTGCCGTCTTCTAGGGTATGGCAAAGCTGGAAGGGAGGAATGGTGTGGCACTGAAGTGGGAATGAAGGTGGGGGCAAGAAAAGGGGGGCTCTGAAAGAGTGGGGGTACAGAGATACCAGCTCTGCCGGACTTTTCAACTTGTGCATCACCAGAAGTTCTGGGGTTGACGGCTTCGGGCCATGATGATCATAGGGGAGAACATGCCTCTTCAAAATGGCTGCCGGTGACTCCTGCTCTCCCCTTTCCCACGCTGCCCCTTCAATCTGAGACCTCCCATAAATCCAATCACCTGGCCAGTGGACACTTTTGGGGCACCTGCCATGTGCTAAGTTCATTACTGGGCCCCAGGGATGTCAAAGATACATCCACAAGGGGCTACGGTCTTGTAGCAAGAGGCAGACTTAAAATCAGCAACTACAACAACTATAATAGCAAACGTGACCAATGACCCCGACGAACACAGTTTAATGTTTAAGTAAATACACAAAAAACACAGAACATTTACTTCGAAGTGCCATCATCATAAATGCAAATATAGAATATTACTCAGAAAAGCCCAGGGAGTTTATTTTCCAGAACAAGCAGGAAAAGAACGTGACAAAGCTCCATGATACAAATGAGAAACTGTTCCTATCGGTCTGTCCTCTCAAGATGGGAAGAGAAATCCCGTAGGCTGGTCTGCAAACCACCTCTTTTCCCTTCCCTCTTTCCCTCCTGGCAGGGTGCACGGCCCTGAACGGGGGTCTTCCTCAGGCCGGTGGGAGCACAGATGCCCAACTCCCCGGGGCCGAGGTGAAGGCCAGTCTAGATCACCGTGTCTGCCATGTCGGCTTACGTCAGGTCAGATGACAGTGCTTGAGGGCACAGAGTGACAGAAGCCTCTCAGATCCCTCCCCGCTGATCCCCTCTCTGGGCCTCTGTCTGCTCGGACACCAAGACTCTAAAAACAGCTGCAGACCAGTGGCACGTGTGACTTTGGGAGAAAGGGTGTTCCTGAGGACGCCTGAGTATAAGGGGTATGTTTGTACACTAGGCTCTTGGGTTCGAATCCAGTAACAACTACTCGACAGCAAATTACTTAAGCTCTCAGTGACTCCGTCCCCTCATCTGTAAAATGGGCATAATATAAATACCTACCTCAGAGGGACATAGTGAGCTTTAAAGGAGCTAACGTGTGTAAAGAGCTCAGCCCGGCGCTCGGCACGTGTTAGCTGCTATATACGCAGCTATACTTACCCCCAGGGCTCCAGCAGACCCAGCAGAGTTAAGACCATCCTCTAACCTAAAGGGTACGAGGCAGCCGTCCCTCACGAGCAAGAGGGACTCTGCACCCGGGTGTGACGGCCACGATGGCCACTGCCAAAGTGAGCGATTCCCTCAGTGTTTATAAAAAAGCCCTGAAATGCCAGTACCAAATGGCTAAACAAACCCAGATTGTTGCTGGGGATTTCGATGGGGAAAGGATTAACTCACTTTCAAGTGCCCTGGCTCCATCCCAACATTATTTACTTAGCTGAGAATTGCCTTTCAACACCAGCCTGGTGAGAACGACCAGGAAGTCTGAGCCCTGGGGGAGGTGTGACGGGCGGAGAGGGGATGACGCGGACATGTTACAAAGACGTTGGCACCATTCTCTGCTGGGTTTCTTACTTGGCCAGACATCTAATTGAGGCACAGAGACACTGGAGGGTTTTACTTTTTGTGTTTCAGAAAAGACTGCATAATCAGGCTCATAATCAGCAACCGAAGTCTCGGGTGGGGAGGGGTAGCTTTCACCTGCTTACTTTTTCCAAGTCGTTAATAGTGATGACGGTGGTCCCCCTGCTTTGTACGTGGGGGATACATTCCAAAACCTCCAGTGGACGCCTGAAACCACGGAGAGTATGGAACCCTACATATCCGATATTTTCTCTTACACATACACACCTCTGATAGTTTGATTTATAAATTAAGCACAGTGAGAGTAACAGCAATAACAAAATAGAACAATCATAAACAGATACCGTAATAAAAGTGACGTGAACGTGGTCTCTCTTCCAAAATATGATTGGACTGTAGTCACCCTTTCCATGATGATGTGAGATAATAGAAGGCCTGAGTGATGAGACGAAGTGACGTCAATGACGTAAGCATCTTGACATTGGTGTCAGGCTACTATTGACCTTCGGACAATAAGCCAGAAAGAGGATCACCTGCTCCCAGAGCCCGGTTGCCCGGGGGTCACTGAAGCCCTGGGAAGTGGAACTGCGCACAGGGGCGCCGCTGTAGTGTGATTTAAGTCCCTCTCCTCTAGCATGGCCAGCAATTCAGGTGCAAGGTGTTAAGAGACGTCCTCATGCCACGTCCCTGGGGTTCTGCTTAATGTGCCTCTTCGCGCATGTGAAGCCCGAACATCTGGACCTGGACGGTTCTAACCAAACTTTCAATGATCCGCCTGCTCTGGGCGGCGTTGCTTATGATGTGCGTCTGTGGTGAGCCAGGCCCAGGGGCTTTGGGGGGGCGGAGGGGGGCTGCTTTCACAGGGACGTGTCCGCCCCGCTGGTGTCTGTTGTGTGCCCGCAGGGAGCGCTGAGAGCACGTCGTCGATGTTGCCACAGAGAGAGGGGCGCAACCCCCTCGTGCATTCCGTTTATTCGCCGAACGGTTAGGGGCAGGAGTTTATGCCAGGTGTTTTCTTATTTTCTCTCAGGTTGAAGAAGAGACGGTAAAATGCGAGGCTTGCATTTTTCCGGATGATACAGGAGCCACCGTGAAAAGCTAGGGCACTGAGAATTATGACGAGTGCCGAACTGTGGGCTCGAAAGGTACAAAGAGCAGAAGACCCAAGACGAACTAGCCCCAGTCCCTTGTTTTTAAGGAACTCATAGTCTGTGGGACCAATAAATAACCTGGCCAGAACGAGGGGCAGAAAACCAACGTCTCCGAGCACTGCCAGGGGCTGGGCTCCTCTCATGAAGCAGGATCACCCACGTCTCACGGCTGAGGACACGGAGGCGTAGAAAGTGTGTCGATCCCCACATCCCACTGAGGGTAAGTGGTAGAGTCAGAATTCAAACCCAGGTCCATCTGGGCTCTGGGGCCCATCATTCTCCCATGGCCCATTCAGCCTTGCCAAGGCTACTGGGGTTCCAGAGCAAGGGGAGGTGGGCTCTATCTAGAGAAGCTCTATCAGAGAGAGGGTGACGTTTGAACCGCAGAATGAGCCGAGACTCCTTTCCCTTCACCATCCACCTCGGAGAGCCGTGATGGTCATCCTCCGAGAAGGCCGGGGTACGGGGAGGGCTCTGCTCCCCACCGACGCTGGAGCATAGGCTAGTAGGTGAGGTGCAAAGGGGCTTCTGAAGGAGTCCTTCCCTGCAGCCCAGAAAGACAGGAAGGCCCTGAAGGCCTGGGGGGCCCACGCCCGGGAGACAGGGGATGGAGGCTGGGCTGCCAGACAGGGCTCGTAATGTGCCTGGGTCACTGGCCAGAGGCGAGCACAGGGGATTCTTAAAATAGCCCACAAAGGGGCGAGGGCTTCTTTGCAGCGTTGACAACCCTTGAGGGATGAGGGTCTTACCGTAATAAATCCCTCACACCTCGCTCAGACTCAAGTCTTGGAACTGCCATCATCCTGGTCGATAACAGCGCAAGCGTGGGTGCTAACCCGTGCCCGGCACTTCTGATGGGCTCCTGGCTATTTTTCAGACGTCGGCCAGGGAAGAATGCTCAGCTATGTGCTTGTCTGGGCCCCTCATTTCCGCAGAGGAGCTGTGAGCCCCTGGGAGCAAGCGGGACACCCTGTTACACCGCACACTGGCTGTCAGTGGCACCCTCTCGCGGGCACACCGGGGCTGCTCCCTTGGTAGAGAGGTGCCCTTCAGGGTGGGGAGTGGGAAGAGGATGTAGGAATGGCCCCGAGAGGGCTCTCTGTCCTGGGTTTGGGCTCAGTCTCTCCCACATGTCAACCAGAAATAAGAAACAAACAAGGGAAGTCCGCCGGCACGTACGGTATACACACGCCTCACCTGCAGGTGCAATTAAGAAAACTCGCTTGTGTCTGGGGCCCGTTTAAATACTCCAGTGAGAGTTGTCTGTGACATCAACAGAACATCTGGCCTGATGTTCCATATTGACAGCCCCAAAGGAAGAGCGAAAGTCCATATTGGAAAAAGCATTTGGGATCTGGGCTTATAATCTCATAAGGGAGACCCTCCCACACACACCCCGAAGGGTCTTCTTTGGTAAATATTTCTGAAATGACCCGCTGGTGTCTTTCCAGCCTCGCTCACCTTCAGTATCGATACCAGTACCATTCCTACCTGAAATGTCTTTTATAATTGTGTAATTACACACCTCATTTATCCAATTGTTAAGCCAAGAGACTGATTAAATATTAACAACTGCTTGGTTCTCGCGGTGTCATTAGTTGGAACACAACCCTGTAATCTCAGGTAACACCCGATGGTAATTATCCTGCACATTCACACTTAGCTGAAAACCAGAGCAGTCAGTCCAGATAAGGTTGCCAGGTAGAAAATGCATTGCCTTTAAATCCTGTTTTATCTCCCCCGTCTGGAGCGAGGCGCATTTCAGGGGGCTCAGGGTTTTTGACCATAAACTGGCCCCTTGCTGGGTAATGGCTGGGGGGAGGGGGGCGGGGCAGGCATAACAAACAGCTCCATTCCCACATAGCCAGGCCTCTCCAGCCATTAATCCGACTGGGCTTCAGAAGTTATAATGGGATTTTTACCCGAAGCACCGAGATGGAGAGCCTGGTTTAGCGTAAGCATCCCTCATTTTAGCAAACAGAGCTGAGTCCAGCAGAGTTGGCCTTTGCTGCTCCCTGCGGGCCCAGGAGCGGTGGGAGGCCGTGTTCCAGGCCCAGTGGCTCTCCCTTTCTCTGGTGCTGGGCCCTGCCTGGCCCGGTCCCCTGGGCTGAGCCCGCAGCGGGGCTTGGGAAGGGCCCTGCCCTGGGCCGGCTTCCTTCCAAACTGGCCTTTTCCGCCAGGCCATCCCGACCCTTCCAGAGACCCACAGCTTGTCCACCCACCCTTCCTTCTCTTCCACATTCTCTGGCCGCTTCCATTCCGCCCCCACAGGGCTCTGCACGCTTTAATTCCTGCCGGGGGCCCCCAAGCCCTAGAACCTTGGCCCGCTGATACCTGCAGGGGGCCACTTTGGAGCTGACTTAAGGACAGCATCGGGTCTTGGGTTGGTCTGGCTCTCCAGGCTGGGGGACACCTGGGGTGCCTCCCTGTCAGCAGATGTGGGAGCCTGGGGACACATTCAGCAGGACCAAGTGCTCTCTGCATGCCTGGGGCAGGCTGGCCAGTACTGGGGGCCTCCCCTGCCTTCCCTTCCAGGATCCCCCACACGTGTGTGCCCGGTGGATGGGTCCTGGTCTGCCTTCCTCCGGCCCCAGGCTATTAGGTGGTATTGCAGGCTTTGCTCAGACTCCAGGAGCATAAGGGGACCGCATTGCTGGCACCGCCACTCTGGAACATTCCTTCACCACAGCTCAGATATTGGGGTGGATGGCACAGCCTGCCCAGCCCCTCGGGCTGGCCAGGGCAGGCTGTCTCCACTTAGCACCGGAGGCCATCCATGACCTCCCTTCTGCCCCTGGGTGGTGCGGGGACACATCTGGAAGGCGGCAGCCTTGAGAAAAATCATGAAATCACACGTCACGTCTCTTTTAAATAAAAAGGATGCGCTGCTGTGTTCTGTGCGGCTACAAACGAGTCGGCATTCGTGAGAAAGCATGAGCTCATTATGGCTCACGTCTACATTTTTAAAAAACCGCCACTTTCTGCTGAACTTTGGGGAAATGTCTAGAAAAATTTGGGTTCGTGTTCAAGACTGATTAATACGTGGAGATACACTGACGTGAGCAGCCGAAGGAGGAAGGAGAAGGTGCAGGCTGAGCGGAGTTGATCCTGGGCAGGAAGCCTCGGAGCCGGGCGAGGAGTCCAGGATGTCGGGAGCCCGGGGAGGGGCCAGCAGAGGCTCCTTCGGGCTTCATGACAACAGCCTCGCCCTCTGTGGTGTCTCCACGCCGAAACTGATGTCTGCTCGCTTTGTAAATTAATCGTGATAAAAGATGTTGGCCTCTACATGACAAGTCAAAGACCCATTTTAGGCCAGGGAGGAACAGGCCAAAAACAATCTCTTCTGCAAAGCCAACATTCTGGATCGCAAAGGTGGGGTTTGCCTCTCTTGCTCGGCAGGGCAGAGCCGTTTAAATCCTCCGAAGCAAACAGGCTGGCAAGGATCCCCGGGGAAGAGGATGCCGCTCTCCTTTGACAACTCATTTGCTCCATCTTAATTATACCGGAGGTTTTGGTTGTTGTTTGTTTGTTTAATACCAAAGTCAAGGGGAAAGTCAGATGGAGCAAAATTACACAACGTTCAACTCTCTAGAGGAGAGACTCAGGACATTAAAGTTGTTTCTATAAACCACCCGGGGAATCATTAGAACTAACTTTAAAAATAAGGAGACTTGATCAATGACCCCTGTTTGCTAATTTCTTATTTGACAGCTTATCTAAGGATTTGCTCCCGCATTCAATTCTGTTGGAAGCCTTTCTCCCCTTCGGACGTTTAATACAGAGGTTTCATTTTCTGCTCCCCCACTTAACCATCTGCCCTTTGTGAACATCAAAGTCTCAAACTCTCGTACCAGGCGGCAGGCAGGGCGCCCTTAGCAGGTCTGGGCTGCCCCGATGCTAAGTAAACATGCAGATAGGCCCGCCGTGGCCCCTGCCTCCGTGGATTTCTCATTTCTCTTCCCTGTTTTGCAACCGTTCCTAGGGAATGCTTTCTCATAGCTGGCAGTAGGCACACAGCGCCCAGAGGCCCTGAGCCCCCGAGACCTGAGCAGCCTGCTTGAGCCGTGCCTGAAAAATGCGGCTCATCTTACCGCTGTAGTGGGAAAAATGCAAGACTTTAATTGGTTCTGACTTCAGAATTCAGATCATGGTTTTCCCTGGAGGTGTGCATTGCAGGAAACAATATTACCACAGCCAGGTTCTTTCTACACGGCTGAAGTTAATCAAGTTCCATGATCACTTGTAATGGGAAAACGAAATAGAGCATTCGAACATTTAATTACAACATTTTGTGATTGTTGAATGACCAGTGACATTATGAAATGCTCTTGGTGACCAGCTGCATGATGTATCTCTGTGTGAGAGAGCAGAAATGCTCAGCAAAAATGAAGTAATTGTAGGCACCTTTTCTCCTCTTTAATCTTTCCCAAAAGGACCAATTCAAATAGATAATTTGACTTGATTGTTTTTAATTACATTGTAAACATCTCAAAAAAAAATCTAGGATAAAGGTGAACACAAGTCAGTTGGTAATAAAATTCAGGCTCCAATTCTTCTTGGATGACAGATGAAATGAGTTTAATATATTCTTGCTCTGTGGAAAACACGGAGCATTTAAAACTGCAAACAACTGAATTCAATTAGCAGACCTTGTTCAAAATGGCCTGGAGAACTGGAGGGCCAGGAACTCAAATTATCCACCCATTGTAGAACGGGGAAAGCATCCGTTCACGGCTGATATGAATTGGTGAAGAAACAATGTAAAATTGGTCCCTGTGTTTTTCCATCCAGCCATATCTGGCAAGCGGACCCACTAAGAGATTCAGCTGTTAATGCTTTCAAGCCCTCACCTTACATAAGCCCTTAATTCATCAGAAAGATATAAAAGCAGAGAAAATACATTCAGTGTTGAAAGATGAACTACTAACTGTATTGCTTTCAAATGCAAGTGAATCGCAGCGGTAAAGTTCAATTCCAAATTTCCCTCCACTAAGAAATCACAGTCAGCAGTTGTTGGGGGCCCGTGCTCTGCTCCCCACCTTGGGGCTCGTTCGTCGCTGGGAGAACCCCGGCCGGGGCCAACCCGGTGAGTTGGTGACGTTTCCGCGCCTCGGGAGAAGGGAACATCCGTTTGTTTTGCAGAAGAGTAAGCCTCCGCCTCGGTGTTCGCAGGAGGTATTTTCAGTAGCTTGGAAGGGCCGTGACTGTTGCAGCCCTGGACACGCAGACAGGTCGTTGCTTTCACTGGTCGGGAGCGGAAAGCCCTGGTGGTCAGCTGTGCGGCCGACCGCCCGGTCCCTCCTTTGTTTAACTAGTTGTGGATCAAGCTCAGTGGAAGCAACAGCACAAGGCCCTCGAGGTTGAGAAGCACGCTTACTTAGGAAACCAAGCTCCTTAGCGGGTTTCCTCAATGTCCACAGCGGGATGATTGGGACAAGGCGCCCGGAGGAGGGGCATCGCACCTGCATCGAAATTCCGAGAGCCCGACGTGCTCCAAGAGGGAGGGGCTGGGCTGCCCAGGGAGCGACGCCCCAGTGTACCCGCCCCATCCTGTTCCCGGAGGCCCCCACTTCCCCCCAGGACAGTGCAGGTTGAGCATCGCCTTTTAAGTTTCCTGCCTCAGCCCGTCTTAGTGCCAAGTGCAGCCGGCTTGCCTTTGGGCAGGTGCTGCGAGCCGGGGGCCCTGCCCCCTATTTGCGGAACCCGGGGCCATGTTCTTCGGGGGCCAGAGGGAGGTCGGACGGGTTGTGACTTTTGCCTTCCTTGGGGGGTTAGAACTCAACCCCTTGGACGGTGGGCCTCCGCTCGGTGCTCATTTGTGTGACTCCCGAGGTGAGAATCAGAACAGTGCTTCCAGGGGGAAGGGGGCAACTCCTATCTGGCGTGGGGGGGCGGTGTTGGTGGAGGGGACGTATCTGTGTGTGTGTGTGCGTGTGTTGAGCGGAGGCAGTGCAGGAGGCACTCCGGAGAGCGAGGGCCTGCCCTGCGGGTACCCGCCACCCGCTGGGGTGCCAATCCCCGCACCGGGCTCCATGCAGGGAGCTTGCACACAGCAGTGAGGGATCCCGGAGTTCGCTTGCAGGCCACACGAGGGGAGGAAGGAGTTGGGCATGGCACCCGACGGCTCAGGCGTGTCCCCGCTGACCTCCCGCGGGCCTGCTCGAGTGTGGGCAGAACGAGAGGGTAAACTCGGGAGCAAAGGTCACTGTGAGAACTTGGGGCCCAATAAAACACGGTGTGGCCGTGTGGGGTGGAGGGCACGGCCTCGTGCGGGAGGTGTGGATGCGCAGCTGGGGCTCCCTCATTCGGGACCACGGGCCAGGGGTCAAGTGAGCCAGGGGGCCGACCAGGGCGAGGCCAGCCTCTGTGGCCAGAGCAGAACGCAGGGAGGGCTGGCTGGAGTGGGGACGCGGGTCAGCTCCACGGCGGGGTTGGCCGAGCGGGGGATGAGTTGGTTGTGTCCATACTCCCTGTATGGTAGGTGCACGTCCAGGCCTGTAAAACCACGGTGACACCGTTCGTCGTGGCTTGAAAGGGGTGAAAAAAGGCAGTCCACGGAGGCCGGGAGGGGCGACGACCCTGCGTGCTGCCCTGTCAAGACTTCTTAGGGGTCGTCGATCTTTTCCGTGTCTTACTTTAATGGTCTCCTGAAAGAACTGCCCACCGAGGACGTTTTCTCAGAGATGTTGATGACCCTGACAGGAAGCTCTGGGATAACATCAGGGCTTGCTGCTGGCCGTGCTGGCACCAGGGTTGGTGGCAGGACTCAGCGGGAAATCGGCAGGTATTGGCTAACAATTGGATGCCATCCGGTCAGTGTGAAGGGTTCGATTCAAACCTCACAGTCTGTTCACGTTACCTGAGACTCCTGTGGTCCCTGCAAACAGCACCTCCCAGCCACAAAGGGTCAAAAGAGAGCAGTTAGCTTGTTTTCCTGAAATATGGTCAAACGCTCTTACTTCAGGAGAATAAGCTCTTTCTTCTGCCCCCTCCAACGTCTCCGCCACCAACTGAAATTCAGTGGCTTCTTCCCTAAGTTAAAAGACTGTTAATGCCAGGGTGTGCTGAGGTCTTACTGAACCTATTTTAAGTTCCCTGCTGTACTAGAAGGTCTTTGCTATTTCTGAATGGCTTGCCTGCGACCTTGCACTCCCTTATCCCTGGAAGAGAGCAAACCCTGGGTCAAAACAGCATGATTTCCTTCCTACCTACTGTCTCAACTTTTTAGCACATTACTCAGTATTGGGGCCCGACTCTTTCTTTTCGGGGACTGTCAACAATGAGGCCAATTAGTGTCCATTATAGCAATGGATTTTGTGATGTGGAAATTTTCCCGATTGTAAATGGACTGAAATCCCCAATTAATCCCACAGGACCCAGAAGAGCAGGAGTGCTTTGTGAAACTGGTGTAAGCTTCCCCTCTTCAACAATAAAGGCCCTTACAGCTACACCAGTGACTGCTCTAACTATTATTTCCCATGTAAGACGGCAGACATGTGTGAAATAGTATTTCAGCGCACCGAGGAAAACCAAAGCCAAGCGAAAACATCCAATCGCTGGCTAATCCCTGCCAATTTTCTTCTCTCCTCGTGCCTTTGATTATCAATGAGAGGGCCAGATTCTCTTCTCCCATCTTCTCCATGTGACAAGTGGAAAAATGCAGCCCAGGAGCGGCACCTTGTAGGTAAACCCATCTGGCCGGAAGTCCAGAAGCCAGGGGCGCCCCGTGCCAGGCTGGCTCTGCAGGCCAGTGACCCCCGGGGCGGCCATGCTGAGGGTGTGTCCCTGCACTCGAGCACAGGCACTCAGGAGCTGTGTGTTGATTTGGAATATCCCTGGAGGACCTGTGAGTAGTTCCATAAACACTTTCCTGGCAACTCGGGGACAGATTTAAGCTGCTATAAAAAGGGGAACCAGACCTGTTTTCTCCAAGCCAACACACTGAAACTGAAAAAGAGGGACCCCTGAGGAATACAGGAGAATGAATTAACTAGGTGTTACCTCTGAATGGTCTGGACCAAGGGACAGCTAAGAGAAAGTGCTGGGTCTCTGCCATGGGGTACGGGAGGGCGGTGGTGTTCGACTGCATCAGTGAGGGATTTGGCTTAATTTCAGAATCTCTCCTTGGGAGGATGGGAGGATGAAGATCACTTTGAAGCCCCAGAGGCCCTTCCTTTGACCATGTTCTACCCTCGTGACCCAGTGGTACTGCAAATGCCTGGCTAATGGCAGAAGGTTCTCCAGGAAGTGAGGCCGGGAGGAGGAGAGGGAGTGGGCCTATCCCTATATCCAAAACACTGGCCAATGTGGGCTTCTTCGCACAGCACAGGAGCAGGGGAGGAGCGGGAGGGTAGAAGAAGGTTGTTGGTTCAAATGCTATCAGATTTTGCCTCTTGTTCAGTCCATGAGATTTCTGCCCCACCGTTTTACGTGACTTTGCGTGAGAAATCAGACAATTGCAAAATCAACCCAAGCCCAAAGAGTCAGCAACTCTAGTCAAGTGAAACTTTGAGAAAGGGTTTCAAACCCCAGTGGCTTACTGGAGTGAGCCCCAGCAAGGCAGCAGCGTTTCTCCTTGCCCATTTCTGAAGGGGCACTCAAGATCCACGAGGGCATTGCTGGAGAGGCACCAAAGGCCTTCCTAGTGGCCACAGGGTGTCTGAAACCCCCAGCTGTAGTCATCCATTTGGCCTGAGAGGCCAAATCTCTGTGCAGAGAGAGGAGAGTCCCTCATCAAGCCTCTGGCAGCAGGGACCTGAGGAACTGGGGAACAGTCCAGAAAGGCCATGATGGGATAGGGAGGGGTCACAAAGTCTGAAGTCTACAGCGGTGTATTTCAGATGGCATTTTCTTCTTTGTGGATCGTGAAGTCAATTTAGTGTGAAGTAGCCAGCCTTTAAAAAAATAAGCTCGAAGAGAGCATATCAAAATTCAACGTGCATTATTACGTACGCTCTATTATCTTCACGAAGTCAGACTTCCATCTGGATTGCCGGTATCCGTGTGTGTGTCCATGCGCGTACCGGGTTGAAAAGCTGTCTCTGTCACTGTGGACCGTTGCGTGTGTGTGGTACTGTGAGGCAGCCGGGGCGCAGCTGGGGAAATGCGCGTGGGCCCCAAAGCTGAGAGGTAACACGAATTTTCCTTCCTTCATGATTTGGCTGAGGCCTTTCCAAAAGAGAACAGGAAAGCTACTGCTTAACCTGGTAAAGCCATTTTTTTTTCCAACTGAAAAAAAAAAAATGCAGCAAAACATTTCAACAAGGCAGAAGCGTGTCCCTCCTTCCCATCTTCCAGTACTCCTTTCCTGAAATGACCTTCCAGAAATGTTCTCTGCGTACACAGGCATCTGTCATACATCTATCCCTTCGCCTTCTCCCTTTCTTCGTCCGTTGAAAAAGCACACGAGAGCACACCATACAGTGTTCCGGACCTTGCTGCCTTCACACGTGACCTAGCCCAGCTCGCAAAGCACGACGTCAGTCTTCTACACTCCAGCGTGGTGTTCCATTACACGGGATGCTGTGATGTTTTCTAACCAGATGGGATGGACACGTAAGTTGCGTGAGTTTCCCACAGACTGTCAACAATGCCGCCGCGAACACCTTCACACACCCATCTGTGCACCTGCGCTTTGACAGCTAGAGGACACAGTCCCACAAGTGCAGTTCCTGGATCGAGAAGTCTGTGCAGTTTAGATTCTGCTGTGAGTCCAATTTCATTCGCTCCCCTGTGATTAACCCAACTATTACTGGCATTTTGCTGTGTGGACACTGGATCCAGGAGGCCCAGGACCGGCAGTGCGAAGAAGCACTGAATCATCAAACCTGGGCGCGTTCCATTACCTTCTCTGGCTCCACACTCCCGCCTCCCGGCTTTTCATCATCAAAAAGCTCCTTGCGCCGCATCCCGACACAGGACTGCTGCCCTCTTGCTGCCCCCGCCCCACCCTTTAGCTCAAGAAAGAATAAACACCATTCAAAAGACTTCGTCTTCTTGGATATTTTAACTTTCCTTGGGTGTAACCATTGTTCAAAGGCTTGGCTCCACAAATGTCTTATGAAAAACTGAGCTGCGCTTTAATTTGGATTACACTAGGAAAAGGCAGTGTTTCAGTGTCCTAAGAACATATTCTTAAGTATGACTTCCAGATATAGCCGGAGCTTTGGGATGGTTACACGGCTCCTATGTTTGAGCCACCTGGATCTCGTCCATGGCCGGGATGAACTTAGAGATGAATGGTACTTTTAAGATTTAAAACAAAAAGACAAGTATTCCAAACATGCTATCCCTCTCAGAAATGATGAGTGGCTTAAACAGATATTCTTTAAGAAATAACACACACAATTTGTTCTTCAAGCTGGGGGTGAAATTTTTTTTTTTTTTTTTTTTTTTTTTTTTTGAGTAGTGCTGAGTGGCTGTTTGACTTATCAGAAATGATCCATCATGTTAATTGCTTGCGATTTTCTTTTTGGAACCTACCAATAGGGGCGGTATAGCCATCCTGTTAGAGGTGAAGTCATTCTGCTGCTAAGCTAACCAAAGGGTGGGGAGCAGTTTTGAAGATGGGAGCAAGTTTCATGCAAACAAAATCCTGATTAGCTTCACATCAAAATTAGAAAAGATCATCTTTACTCCTCTTTAGTTGACCCATTTGGTTTCCTTCCATAGATAGCGATTTTTTTCTAGGCTTAAGGCAACACGTTGAAACATTTTCGCACTTCGGAGCATGGAAAATGTGATGTACCACTAAGCTAATGTCTGCATCCTGCACCCAACTTTAAAATATGCTCGCAAAACTGTGGCTGTAGTTTTATGATGGGGATAACTATGACCATGACAAACTAGGAGATACAATAAACATTTCACCTCAAAAGGCACATTCCCGAAGCGGTGGATATAGTTAAAATATATATTGGATTGAACCACAAGCCTAGACAAGCTGCCGATTGTCTGATGTCAGGCAAGTCAGTACACACATGAAGCTAAAAGCCTGTTCCGTTAAGGCCCGGTTCATCTTTACCAGGCACTGTTTCTCAGGAGCGCAGTGAAAGGAGGAGACTCCATAAAATATGTACCTAACAAAGCATGTCAGCAGCTTGAATGGAGCAAACCAGCCCAGATCTGAGAATTCTAATAAATAAATGAAGTGCAGCATTTATTGCCAACAATCATGTCACTGGGGCCACAGAAAGCTGGAGCCGTGCAGCTGGGAGGCGGGAGTGTGGAGCCAGAGAAGGTAATGGAACGCGCCCAGGTTTGATTATTTATGGCGTGCTGATGAAGAGACAACTTTCCATATGAGGAACAGCTTAATGGAGGAACCGTCAAGCTACACCAGGAAGAGGTCCAGAGAAAGAGAGCGAAACAAAAGAGGACATGAATAAAAATGACAGCTAATAAAACAATACAAATCTAAAATGCTGTAACTTTCAGAAATAATTTAGGGCCAAAAGAAAAGAAAAAAGTCTCGTTTTGTTGGCTCTGGGACAATTTTCCAAGAAGCGAAAGACATTAAGCAAAAATGAGTGTGCTGAATTTCAGACCAAATTTGCCTTGATGGCCCCCTAGCTCTAAGTTTGGTTGCTCTTAAAGCTGGCTTTATTTGTGAAAAGGCAAGTGGCAGTTCCATTTGTATTTAGCTAATGTATCCATTTTTTCCCAACAAATATTGATTTTACATTATTCCAGGGTCAGGTGCTGGACCCTTTGGGGCTACGTGCTGAACAGACAACGATCCCTGCCTTCAAGAGGCTTATGGTCTGGCGCGGGAAGTGGACAAGTCCACTGTCCAGTTCAAGACACTGGCGGTGCCAGCTAGATCGGGGCCAGGGAGAGGCAGCCGGGGAGAGAAACACGAGGCCCAAAGCGGAGCCTAGAATGAAAATAATTTCGTGACTTCTTTCTGTATCGATTAAGTAAACCCTCAGTGAGCCTCCATGCAATCCAGATCCTGATTTGATCACTGCAAAATTAAAATATGCATTTTATGCAAAGAGGCACATGTCTGTGGTTCTTTGTTTTCATTTTTGAATTTTGGACCTGAGGCCTACCTGAGCCGTTTGAAATGGTCTTTCCATGGTGCAACGTACCTCTTCTCCAGGGCTGGCCAGAAGCATAATGAGTATCAGCCCCCGGTTCCTATGAGGCCCAAGTGTGCCAGACATTTCCTTGGTGTCTCCTCGGCCCTTCACCACGCTGTCTTGAGGCAGGAGCATCCCTTCCATTCTACAGGTGAGGGAATGGAGCCTTGCACAGGTCACTCTCTCGTGGTCACATGCAGGGAGCAGCACATTTCTTACCCTCCTATTCCCAAATTTATAAAATGATTTGCCAAAAGGCAAGGATTGAGTTTTCCCTTTCTGGATGATTCAAGCCAAATAATGCTTTTGAACACTTTAAAACGAGATGTTAAAAATAGATGACTTAAGACCCACAAGCTTATCAATTCCAATTCAGTTCCTCCTGCACAGGCAACTTCCTGCAGCACGGAAAAATGGGCCGCACTCTGGGCAAAAGGGAACGGCCACATGCACAGCCCCTTCACCCAAAGGCTGAAATATCAGTTGGATGGCCGCACACACTCCCCCGTTCTAAGAAAATGATTTTACAGCCAGGATGGCCCGGAGCTCCAAATGGCAACTTTTCTGATTCGAGGTCACTTCCCAGGAATTTAAGAGGCAATCATTTCCTCTCGACTTTCAAGGCGAACCCTGGGGTTGAAAGGCACAGTGGCATCCAAGGCGCTCAGCTAGCAACAAGGCTCTGAAGTTCCTCGGGAGGGAGGGCGAGCGGTTCAGACACCTCGCCATCTGGACTGCACTATCTCACGCATTTTCCAGGTTGTAAATTTCCTGGCCCGAAAGACTATTTGAAAAGAACTTTTAACCAAAAAAGTGGTTTTTTATTAGCTGAAGTACTAAAAAAGCTTTGATTACTTTGATATGGAACACTACAGCTGTAAGGCTTAACCAACATCTGATCTTCGAGGCAATGTACATTTAAGAAAACAGCAAAATTAAAAAAAAAAAACTAAGTCCTGGAAACATGGATTTTCAATTACGGTAGACGCGAACCTTATTAAATGTACTGCTCGATAGCCTCTCCTACTACACCAGCAAATCTGATAAATATCAACACTACACTAGGCTTGAGACTGAACTGGGTTTGCCACCTGGAAACCTATCACACGTGTCAGTCTGCTTAAACAGAAACCAGCTGAACAAAATGATACACGCACATACTCAGACACGCCGAAAACTGGATTTGAAGAACAGCCTCTCATCTTTTACATTTCAATCTCCAAATTTTGATCTTTTTATTTATTCTCAAATAAAGTCTAGGACATTAACAGTTAGTACACAGAATTTTGAAATAAAACTTCACATGGCTAGAAAAATATACATCGAGAGCATATATATATATATATATATTTCATAAGAAAATAAAACTATGTACAAAATCACTTGTGCTCATTAATGCTGATCTTAACTTGTTTGACTTTTATAATTAAGCACCACCCTAGGAACACAGAACTTTGAGAGAAAGAGAAAGCAAGCAAGCAACACTGTCTTTAACCCCCTCCCACCCCAGTATTTCATTGCTCAGTTTTGCCAGAAAGTCCGACCACTCCCTGGTGGGAGAGCGCGTTGAAAATCGTCCACAGCCTGGGAGGGTCCTCACAGTTGTGCTGCTGCTCCCAGTGCAGGAGGAGCTCTTCCTTCCTTGGCAGCGTCTGTGAGCACAGCACGCAGTTAAAGCCTGAATGGGACCGAAGGAGGGGGGCGTGGGGGCTGGGATCCGCAGGGCCCCAGGGGGCCGCCCCTTCCTCGCTGGGGCCTGCCTGGGCTCCTTCAGCCTTCTGGAGGATTTCCACATCCTTCTGGGGAGGAAGGCAGAGCTGCCGTTTCAGTTTGGGGACCTCCTCATCAGGGGGACCCTGCTTGTTCAGCAGCTTTCTTCTCTCGGGATGCTGCTTCCAGAAAGGAGCAGCGTGTTTCACCAGGTCCTCCTGAGTGCCTCTGCTTCCTGGGAGGCTCTCCTCTTGCAGCCGGCCCTGAATTTCCTCTCCGTGGACGTAAAGTAAATGAAACTTGATTTCAGCAAAAGACTGAGCAGTAATCTGACAGCGGCCACATTTGATTTGTAACTTGACTTCATCTGCCTGGGTGAGGAGGAGGTCTTCTTCCAGGCTTGACTTGTTTTCCCTGAAAAGGGGGGAAAGAGCCAATAGAAGATTTCACGAAAACCACAACTGGATCTTTTCCTCTCATACACTCATCTTCAGGGATCCCAAACACCCCTGCGGAGGAGAAATTCAGGGAATGGGGAAACAGCACCCGGGGAAGCAGCGACCATGGGGAACACCAGCCGCCACTCCTGCTCGGGGCCACCAGAGTCTCGAGCTCCCAGCGTCCACTGAGGGAAGGAGTGTTTCCTGTCCTGTCTCTCCCCCAGGGTGGCTAACTACTCTTTGGTGACCAACTAGCTGTCATCAACTCAAGAGCCAGGTAGCAGCAAGTGAAGCCTGGCAGGGACCCATGCTGGTTCGGCCCCACTGTTGCCCTTCCTCACTAGGCTTGAGCACTCAAAGCAGTTTGGCCATTTTACCTAAAAATCAAGACGTACCACAGAAGACAATGAAGAAGGGGGGTTTCTTGAGGGAGGGCGCTATATGTGTTAATGAAAGGCACATATGTCTACAAGTGGACAGAAATGCCCGAAGAAAAGCAGAGAAACTACAGAAAAGCCGGGAAGAAACAGGACAGGAGGCCCTGACTTTAACAAATGTGACGGAGGAAGACGCAACTGGATAGGAAGTATGTGGAACAATTAGGACAATGATGAATGACGAGGGTCAGAGCATATAAAGTTAGAAAATGTTTAATTTTCCTAGTGCGGGTGAGGATGGATTTCAGTGAGACTCCCCGACATGGGGTGGAAAGCGGGCAAACTGAGCAGGCCTCCCTGGCGTACCCGCTGCTCACAGTCCTGTCTGCCAGGCTGTGGCACCACATAGCCTGCTGGTTCCTAACGCCCGAAGCCAGGACCCGCACAGGGGACCAGTGACACGGGAAATGTTAATCTGGCAAAAACTGGGCAAATGTAGAGGGTTGGGTCCGTCCGGGCACCTCAGGGTGAGGTCAGTGTGGGGCACGCGGGGGTCACGCAGGGTCCCCACGGGTCAGACTGTATGCCGGGGCAAAGGATGATGTTTAGATATAACTTCTGTGGCCACCGTGTGGGGAAAATTGCTTCACAGAGAGCACCAGGAACTACATGCAGCACTTTCCTGGTCTGCATTTCGGGTACCCAAACCCTCCCTCCCTCTCTTGTCCCCGCACACCTGGGCCTGGCATTCGCACCCGGCCTTACCAGGGTTAGAGCAAGGAAACACCGCCACTGCTCGGAAACCCAAGAGACATGAGACCGCTCCGTGCAGCACGAGGAGGAAGAGGCAGCTACCTTACGACACCCTCGTCCGCGAGAGGTTTTCACAAAGTCACCCTTCTGAACGCGAAATCTCGCCCTGTTCTCCAGATCCAAACCCACCCTCCTGCCAGGCCTGCGGCCCGGGCGCACTGACCTCTCCGCGGATCCGTCGGGCCCTCGCCCACTCAGGCCTCTGCTCTTGGGCGCGTCCCCCGGATGCCTGTCTCCGGGGGAGGGCTCGGTGCTGATGACGACCCGGTGCACTTCTTTTAGGTGGCCGAAGTAGACCCTGACGTGGCCGAACACCTTGGCGCAGAACTCGCAGCACAGGAGCTTCCTGAGCCGGCTCTCGCCGTGCTGCAGGCTCATGTGCGCGCTCAGGCTGCCTGATCGCACGTACGCCTTGCGGCAGATCCGACAGCTGTACGGCCGCCGGTCCGTGTGCGTGTTCATGTGGTCGCGAAGGTGCTGCTTGAACTGGAAGTGGTGGTTGCACACGTGACACCTGTAGCACGGCTTCCTGACGCCTGCGACGCCGGTCCTCAGCGCAGGGACGGCCCTCGGGGACGCGGCGCCCTCCGGCTTCCAGCCCGCACACTTCGGAGGCAGCGAACTGCCGAACAGAAGGTCGTGCTCCAGGCCGCCGGGGGCGGGGGATGGCAGCGCCCCTGCGGGAGCCGCGGCGGGCACCACGATCACGGGCTTCGGCATAATGCTGCGGTATTTCTTCAGAGCCCCGGGGTTTTGGTGTCTGGGTTCCTGGGGCTCGGTTTTCACTCTTTCTTTGCTGTCTTTACACTTACTAATGATACATTTCCTCCTTTTCCCCTGAAATGCCAATATGTCCTCTGGGCCCTTTCGTTTCCGGACTCTTCTCTTTGCGGCCCCGCTACTCAGCTTTGTTTTGTGGCTGAGATCCAGCCTGGCTGCGGGACGAAAAGCATCCTCGCAGGGACTCTGCTTGGACAACAGCGGAGCAGGTGTCTTGCCAACCGTTTTGGTGGCTGCATGACAGCCTTCCGTGATGGAGGCTGCCTGGTCACAGACGGCCCTGAGCCCGGGCAAAGAACCGTCGGCGATGTTCCCATCCGACGGACCCCTGCATACCTCGGCTGTTTTCATCCTGGCGTAGGGGAGGATGGGCAGTTTACCTCTGGGGACTGGAGAGATCAGCTGAACTGTGTTGCCAAAAAGAGCCGGAGATAAAATGGTCATGGCTTTTGCAAGATCGACTTGTTCTTTAAGTTTTCCACCCGCAACGGAAGAAGGTTTACTGCAGGTTTTCTTGGTCGCCAAGTTTGCTTTCCCTGGGGTCTTGGCGAGGTCCTGCTTGGCAGAGGGCTCCTCTGGCATGGACGGTGTCGGGGCCGCAGGAGGGTTCGGATCTCCACGGTCACTGGTCACCAGAGGTGGAGAGTCTCCGGGGCCACCTTGGCTGGTTGGTGCCGCCGTGGTGCCGCCGGCTGGGGCTTGGACCAGGGAAGGCGCTTGCTCTGACGGACCAGCTTTGTGCGGGGGTTCAGGACGGTCAGGTGGAGAGGGGGACTTTTGGGTATGGGCAGGAGGTATGCCACTGCCACTCTCCGAGGAGCTCCGAACGGGTTTCTTTCTTGATCCTTTGTTATTTCTCGGGGGTTGGTATCGAGGAATAGGCAGTTTAAGGTTTTCAGGCAGCGGTAGTCTGGGCTTCTGGACTGGCTGAGCTGAGGCAACGTGTGGCAGAGCGACGAGCGAAAACGTCCCCTCCTGTCCAGCAACCTGCATCAGAGCATAATTCTGGGTGGGCACCCCCAGTGGCTTGGCATTGATGGAGGGTCCTGGATTCACCTGATCAGAGAGCGACGGGGAATGGCACGATAACACTCTGGATGTTAGGACTTTGGGCACAATTTTTGGTGCAATGGTCCTAAACTGACTCTTATTCTGCAAACCTTTCCCACTCTGAATCGTTCCAGAAGAGATGTGTGATTCACCTGCAAAGACAATACAATATAAAAATTCACTGTAGTGTAGCTGTCCTACTGTGGAGAGTTCACTAACCTGCAGTGCGCTCCCAGACCCACCCCGGCCCTCCTGGGAGGACTCCTGTGTTCCTCAACACCCAGCCTTAAAGTCAACTCCTGCCCACCTTCCCAGAGGCTGAATATTCTCTGCTATGGTTCCAAGGCCTCCAGGATAACATTGACTGCTTTTCACAATAATTTGTCTGTGTGTCCCTACTACTCAACACAGAGCTTCTCGAGAGCTGGCCTCTGTCTTTCCCAAACTGTATTCCACAAGTTCACCTTCTCCATGTACCTAATTCCGGTTCCTGATCTCCCTTTCCAACCCCCCGAGCTGCAAAGACTCTCCTCTGGTATGTTCTGCTGTGTATCTCATTTATTTTAGGGACACGTCTTGTTTTCCTGATCAAGCTGTGAGAGGGGAAAGCCTGTATTTAATTCATATCCATATTTCCCACTGTATCTTCAGTGTGAAACAAACGTTTCTTGTATCAAGCTCATTTCTCTCTCACTTTCCGGACACACCATTTGACCCACTGGCTGTTTTGCACAGCAGAGGAATTCCAGACTGAATGCTAGCTTTGTTGCTGTTCCCCATGTGACTTGTGAATTTCTTCTCACACCTTTCAAACTGTTTATGTGTGCTTTTTCAATTAAATCACCAGCATTAAAAAGGCTGATGTGACACCTTAAAAAATGTTGAAGAAAAACAAAATGATACAAAATGATAAGATATGGAAACAACATAAAAAATACATGAATCACATAAAAAGCACCTGCTGGGACACTAATAGGAATAATTTTAACTGATAACAGTAACACTTCCTACTACTGGGACTTATTAGATTAACAGAAGACCAATTACAACTACTCTAGGAGAATAACTAAGGCAACATTTCGATGCACCGCTTCTAAGAACTGAATCATCTTTTTTATTCCCCCAGAGACCTCAAGGTCATCAGGCCTGGCTGCGGAAAAGCTCCCCTTTTCTAAGTCCTCATTTTAGCCAAACGTCACTCCCACTCACGCTCACGAGGTACCCACACCACTCTAGGGATTGGCTATGACAGGCCCACATCCCCTTTCTAAAACGTTCTGGGCCGGATGTATTTTGTGATTTACACTTTAAATTTTAGAAAAGTAATAAGACACATAAACCAAATGTTATGGAAACACCGAGCAGGGTCTGCAGGGCACCCAAATTAAACCTCTTACCACTTCCGTTGTAAAATAGATGAGTATTTGCAAAACAGTGGGACAAATGAAGATTTTTTAAATAGTCTCACTCGGTTCAGGTTTTGTTTCTGAATGAATTTTGGTACCCAACTTTTGATAAGATTTTCTGTTTTCTGAGCTTTCGAGATTTCGGAGTTGTGGATGAAGGACTGAGGGCTGTCTGGGGGGTACCAAGGACACAAAGATGAACGACACAATTTCTGCCTTTCGGAGCCGGTGATCTGTTTCAGTCTACCGAAACAGACCATTAAAACGTTTTTTAAATCAGCCTAGATTTTAATGTCTACAGTTACCAAAACTAACAATTTTAGCAGAAAGCTGTTTCTTTTGGCAAAAATGACATTCCTCACATACGTTAAGCAGCACAGCACAGGAATAAGGGTGAAATGTATACTGACCAACTTGTTTTAGAAAATAATCACTCTCTGGTGATGAAAAAGTATGTTAAAAACACACTTCACGTGGCAGCTTGCATTAGAGTAAGAAGCAAAAAGATGAGCACGATGGTCTGGGGAACTCAGGTCAGGAGAATTGTGTGATCTGTTGGGATCTTTTTTAGCTCTGTTTCCACAAACTTTATGGGTAAACAGGCCAATCACCTCACAACAGTCTCCCAAATGGGTCTGCCACATGGGCTTCTTCTTACATACTTTCATTTCTTTTCTGGTTCTGTATTTATGGCTTTTTTTTTTTTTAAGATTTTATTTATTTATTCGACAGAGATAGAGACAGCCAGTGAGAGAGGGAACACAAGCAGGGGGAGTGGGAGAGGAAGAAGCAGGCTTATAGCAGAGGAGCCTGATGTGGGGCTCGATCCCGCAACGCCGGGATCACACCCTGAGCCGAAGGCAGACGCTTAACTGCTGTGCCACCCAGGCGCCCCTGTATTTATGGCTTTTAAATTTAAATGTCTTTCATTTTAAGCCTTATCTTCTCATCTTTGTAGAAGAAAGTTGTAAAGAAATATGTTACATCAGGATTGAGTTTACCAAAAGCTTAACATTATTGGGAGCTCTTGGTTGCTGAAAGACAAGGCTCATTAAATAATCACGTTAGTGATAATAATGGCCTTGGCATCTACACAGCAAACCAATGAGGGAGGAAGAGGAGAGAAAACATGGCGTCCTTCAGCTCTACTTCATACTCCTAACTGACTAAGCATAGCCGAACCGGAAGAAAAGCTCCTGAAAAACACGCGACAATACTACATCACAGAACAAGACACATTACCTCACTCGTTTGCTCAAAACTGTCCAATGGCTCTTCATCTCAGAGCCGGAGCCAAAGTCCTTGCCATGGTGTGAAAGGCCTCATGCTATAGGCTCTTGGGAACCTCTCTGACCGACTTCCTCTGTTCGCTACCCTTCAGCCACGGTGGCCTCTTTGATCTTCCTTCCAGGTGCCACATACCTGCTTCCTTAGCCTTCACACTTGCTGTGCTCACTGCCAGGACGCACCTCCTCCCTCCAGATAAATCCCCGGTACTTGCTGCAGCATGTCTTTCAAGTCTGGTCAAGTGGCTTCTTCCCGGGGAGCTCTTCTTTGACAACTTTCATTGACACTACCCCCTTTCTGAACTCCCCACCCCCTTTCCTGTTGTAATTTTCTCTAGCACGTCGGCTCCATCTCCCGTATTACATTATGGGCCGCTGCTTTCCCTCACTGCAGCGGAGCTCTTGCGGGAAGAGTCTGTCTATGTCTCCAGGGTCTAGAACAGTGTTGGGCGTGTGGCAGAAATGTCAGGATTATAATTACTTGTTGAAGTTGTAAGTGGCAATGAAGTGATTCATGGCTGAAACAAAGAATTTACACATTGAGCTTAGAAAAACATCTAAAAAAAAAAAATAAGAAAGGGGGCCACTGTTTAAAAGCAAACTTTCACTTTTCCAGATTTTCAAAATTAAAAAAGGAGAGGACCTATGTCCAGAAATTTTTTTTTTCAATTTAATTTCACTGCCAGAATAAGAAACTGGGTTAGCATCATGATAAAACCCTTTAATATAAAGGGGATCGGTGAGGCCCACTGACTAACCATCTGAGGGAGGAAGAGAGAACAGAAATTGTGCTGCTTGGGTACACGATAACAGACAGCAACAAGCAAGCTCTGAGAAGGAACCAGTTAAAAAAAAAAAAAAAAACACAAGACACCCACAGAGGGAAAAAGCAGGGATTATAGAGAGAAGAAACTGGAAATGGAAAAACTGAACCTCAGAGGCAGAGAATGGTGATGTCAACGTGAAGAAGAGCAGAAATAACAAAGACCAGAAGGTGCAGCTGAAGCAACAACCCGTGGTCAAGGTTACTTTAAAGTCTCTAAAGATTTAAGTTGGGAAGGGGCTTCCTATTTTTTATGACCAAGTGTAAGAAAGCAACCTTCTGACAGTGAAGGTTTCCAGAAATGAAACTAGATATACTTTAGAGAGCCATCCAAAAGGGAGCAAGCTAATTATGATGCATTTAAAGTTAATGTGCTTTGATTGATCTTCAAAAGTTTCTACGTTACAGCGGAAATAAAATCACACAGGAAGAACACCACCACTCAAAGGAAAAGGAGGCTGGCTGTGACCCGGGAGCAGAGGGAAGCCTTCGGGGTACGTGGCTGCCTCAGTGCGGAGAACGCTGAGCAGTGAGCAGCCCGGGCAGCCTGCAACGACAGTCTGAGGTTCCACGGATGATGCCTGTTGCACGGAGTCAACTCTCAAGTGTGCTGCCATTCGAAGAAGTGGATCCGGGGGTAGAACCGTCGATCCGTTGTCTTCATGATCAACAATTACAAAGTAATCACAAGAAATCTTGGGGTGAAAAATAGGGCCTTACTGGATAAATGTAACCTCATCATGCTGGCCTGGATCTATCAGGAGGTACGTACAAGGGTGAGAGTGTCCATGAAGGTGCTGGTGCGTCCCTTTGCCCAGAATCATTAATGATGGAGTGACACGGAATGTGGTGATGCATGAAAAGAAATGTAAGGCAGGAGAAAGAGGAAAAGGTCCCCAAATAGAAGAAAAATAACCCTAAGAATTACTTAAATATGTCCAGCAACGGGGACATGATAAAATAACCATCCAACCATCCAATGTAATGCTATGCAACAGTAAGAAAGAAGGATGAGCTAGACCAATCTGGAATATTCTCCAAGATGTGAGCGGTATAGTGTGCTATCACTTGGATTAAAACAAATAGTGAGATATACACAAAAATGTATTCCTACTATGCACAGAATATCTCTGAAGGGAAGCAAAAGAAACTGGCATCGATGGTGGCCTTTGGGTTGGGGGACATGGGAAACGAAGTGGTCAGGACAGGACACATGCTTCTTTTCCACTGAACACTCCCTGTGCCTGGCACACAGGAGGTACCCACAAATATCTGCTGAATGAATGCAAGGAATATGAAGTTTCCCTTTTGAATCTGTTTTTAAAACGGGTACCTGTGGGGACAGTCACGGTGGATAAGTGTGTGTCTGCATAAATGAGTGTGTCTAGATTACACACACAGTGTCTTCTGTTTTGTTTTCCTTGCCTGTTTAAGGACAAGAATTGCTAACGATGAGGGAAGTAATCTAATAATCTGACAGGCCGGGCATAACTACCCCCCCAAAGTTGAACACTGAGAAGTACTAGAGCTCATTACTTCCCAAGGACAATGGGAGTCCTGAGAATTGTTCCCACAAACACTGGGCTCTTTAGGATAAAATGAAGCAATTTGCAATAAAGGTCAGTTATGCTAGAATAACTACAGTTTTTTCTTTTCTTTTCTTTTTAAAGTAGTTTGAACAACAGGAGTCCTTAGAGAAGCTGAAAATGCTGTTAACTTTTTAAAACTCTAAAACACGAGGACGCGTGACTGTAGGAAGTCTTTCTTGGCAATGCAGCTGTAACAGTGGTTTGCTCCACATGCATTTACAAGGCCTCCCCAGAAGGTGTGATCTAAAAACCCTCCCCTGTCACCTCCTGAATTATAGATCTCAAAGAACTGTGCACTAAATAATGAGAAGTAGAAATTTCCAGTGACATTCATAATTTCTGGAAATCCTGCAAAATTTCCCATAACACAGTTAAAGAGACTCACAGGACTCTCAGGCACTAAACATGGACTTTTATTAACTGAAAACATAAAAGGCTCACTCAGTAAAATTAATTTTGTACAATTATACAATGTGAAACTTAATATTAGGATTTTAAATATGGGCTATTTTTACTACGTTAAGTGTATTAAAAATAACTATTTTGCAAAGTGACATTTACAGTTGGTGAAAAATTGATGGAACTATGGATTAAAGGAAAACACGGAGGTACGGAGTCCTTATTATGGGCTGGGATCTGTGCTAGGCCTTTTCACTGAACCCTCACGCAAACGTTCCAAGTAATTATTATTGTCCCCTTTTCACAGATTAAGAAAAAATGAGACTTGAGGAAGTTAAGTAATTGCCAAAGTCCACACCATCCAGATCTGTCCCATTCTGACTTGAAGCAATGACCCTCCCCTCCTTCATCCTCCCCTCAAAGGGGCTACATTATAAACAAAGTTGTCCTAATTAACTACAAGATATAATGTTATCTCTGAATTTTAAGGAGAGGGGAAAAAAAAAGGAAACTTGGAATAGAAATGGCTTGTCATATCCCAAAACTTCAGTTACCATTACATGAGGACTTTCTGAAAGCCCACTCATTAGAGAGACTTCATGAAAAATTAATAGTCATTTGAAGGTTAAAGCAGATTTTTTAAAGTTGAATTTGCCCTTACTATTTACAGGACTCTCACAAGTCCAATAAGGCTGCCAGATCCTACTTGTTTGGAGAAGGTATAATGTGTGTCCTCCTCCTCCAGTACCACCAAAGGACCGGTCTGCAGGCAGAGACAGCAGAGGGAAGAATGAGGGCTTGGTGGTACTAAGAGCCAGCATGGAAGCCAGCTTGATCACAGGCTCACAACAAGGCCTAGACAATACTAAGTAAGACACAAGCACAAGGGCGGGTGATTCTGTAGACAACTGCAATCATCAACTCCCTCATTTCCACTGGCAGAACCAAGGCCTGCTCTGTGGCTTCTGAGTGAAGTTCGTCCTGCTCGTCCCTTTGTTGGTTTTGGGCACAGTTCCATTACCCCACGTGTCTGGGACCCCCCAGGCCTTCTGCTGAGCATGGAGTAGCGAGCGGGCAGAGAGACGAGAGTCCCTGCTCTCGAAACAGGCTCCCTGGACCTCAGCTCAGAACACAAGTGCTGTCGAAGTCTAAGCCACAAAAGAGCCAAACTTTCAGATGTTGTTTAGGTTTTAATTGTATTAAACTGAAAAACCCTATCTTTAGTTTTATTTGCTGTCATCCCTATTCTCCCCCTCACTTGGCTTTCAAATGATAAATTCCAGTTGGGGTTCAAATTGTTTCCCAAGACGGTCTCTGGTTAAAACAAATAAGGTAAAACCCTGGGGAAGTACGAGATAAAAGAAACAGCTCAGAACACAAGGGAGCTCAACTTAATTTTGTTGAAAAACCTATAAACACATTGAGCCGCTGCCTACCCTCTCCCCAAGGCACCGCCCGGCCTCTGCGGCAACATAGTCGACGGGAGTTTCTTTAACACTGACTACAGGGTACACTGTAAAACGCGCTGGCAATAGGCAGAGTGGTTTTGTGTCTAAGGACGTAGGATGCCAAGTACTATTTCTAGTCCACTTATCTGGAGCGCTAAGACCTTCTAGAGTCAGTACGGCTAGGACCCAGATTTCAGGCAATCTGATACCATACAGAGGAAATAGGCACTTCCCCAATCGGGCATCTTGTGTTCGGAGTCCAGTGTTGTCCGCTCTGCTTGCACACTTCCCTGCTCTGCAAGCCAAGCTCTCAGCTAACGCCTCTGCTTCCCTCCTGTAACACCCCCCGGGACAGCCAGGCCCCCTCCTTGCAGCACAGGCCTATGAGAGCTGTCCTGCCAGACAGTGAATTCACTGCCTCACTTAGGAAGAAAGGGAATGCTTGCTTTCTGAGCACCGGAGTTTCCTTACTTCCTAGCACTTATCAAATACTTCACATGCACTAGGTCATTTCATCGCTACAAAAACCCGAGTTGGAAATTTCTGTTAAGGGGCAGTCGGTTAAGTGTCCGACTCTTGATTTCAGCTCAGGTCCTGATCTCCTGGGTCAAGAGATGGAGCTCCACATCGGGCTCTGTGCTCAGGAGGAGTCTGCTTGGATATCCCCTCTCCCTCTGCCCTTTCCCCCGCTTGTTTGCGTGTGCGCACGCTCACTATCTCTCTCTCTTACATAAATAAAAAAATCTTTAAAAAAATTACTGCTAAGTACTTTTTCTAGATCAAGATTTCGAAGCTGGTTCAGTAATGGTGCTGGAACTCAAACCTTGGCCCGGCTGACATGCTGACTGAGTTATTACGCAGGGTGATGGCCTCTATCGTGGGCGCCAGTGAAAACACGGGATTTGGGGTTCTGACAGATGTGGTTTCAGCTCCTGGCTCTGTCTCGTGGCTTGGGAAAGTCACTCTCTGAGCCTAACTGTCCTCATTTGAAATGGGCGTAAGAAGATCTTGCTGCAAAGATCACGGTCAGGATTAAATGAAAAAAGTACCCACGAAGGTGCCAAGCTAGTGTCTACCAAAGTTAGATGCTCAGCAGACATCCGGTTGTCACTTTCGCTTGACAAGAAGTATGAGGTCCTTGACAGTTATTTTTGGTGGGAAGAAAAAAATGCACAAATCTTGAATGCTAATCATATGGAAATGGTACTGAATCCTAAAACTGAAGTTTCTTTTTTGAGAGGTAAATAAAGGAAAGGGGGAAGAAATGGCTATTACTTGTGAATAATGGTCCCAATAAAACTGTAAAGCATTTTTTCTTTCATGCCACTCTCCAACCGCCTCTTATGGCAGCTTGACCTTCCCCACATCTCATCTATGCTACCACCCCCTCTTCCTCCCTGCCCCCAAGTTTTCCATCCCAGTTGACAAAGTGCTAATCAGATGAACAATTACAGTGAATAGGAGTTAACATATGTGCATTTTAAAGAGTTGTTTTATGGGGACACTCTTCCCTGCTTTTGTTTATATTGAGTATAGATGCTAATTGTTGTTCTCAACCCTGGCCAGGAAGAAAGCCACTCCCCTACTAGACCTTTCAGGGGCAGGGGTGAGCCCAGGTCTCGGTGGCCCTGGGAGGGAAGGGGCCTAGAGCAGAACTGGGGATGCTGGTCACAGCTCTGCAGGACCCTGAGAGCAACAGCCATGTGATTTTGCAATTCAGGAGGGAAAATATGTGGACTCTCACAGAGGATAGAGACAGGTCAACCACAATTCTGAAAGCACTTTCTTGTAGATTTCAGTGTTTTGGTGAGTAAATCATTAAGAAAAAAGTTTAAAATACCTTAAGAAAAGACAGAAAGAAAAGGTGAGCACCAAAAGAGGAGCCCATAAAATTGAATAAATTAGACATGTAAATATATCAGGAAGCAAGAGGAAACAAGCATTCTTTATGGAAGAATTTAAAAGCCAATTACCTAAAATGTTAATGGCAATAAAAGGAAAACTAATACAATGGGGTTTGTTAAGTTCAAGTAACTATTCTTTTTGGACCACATAATTCATGTCCCAAATGAAAAGAAAATGTGAAAAGCTTTATCATTTAAAATACATTTTAATAATCCTCCATTTCAATGAATTTCTCCTTCATTTTAATTATCAGTCCTTTTATCAGTCCTTATTTCTGGGAGGAATTTTTTATTTCAAGCACTCTGGATGAAAAGTAGTTGAGAACTATATGAACTCTTTTAATTTTTAATACATTTAGAAAGATAAAGTTATTAATTTTTTTGGCCAAAAATATTACAACATGCACAAGATTTTATTCATTATTACAAAACAGTCTCTTTTGTATCTTTACCCAAATCTAAGAATGACTGAGTAGCATGAAAATGTAACTAAAAGTTTATGATCTATGGGGGACACAAAGCAAGACAAATAGAAACTTTTGAAATGCTCTCTTAATCCCATTCTCCCATTTTTCTTCTTATTGTTAATATTAACTAGAATTCTTAAGATTCAGTGGGGTCACATAGTTGAAATTCAGAAGACCTTGATAACTGAACTTCATCCAAGTAAAGACAGCACATCACTTCATTTGATGTCCTACCCCTCCTAGCAAACACCCGTGCACACCATCTTTCCAAGGAGATTCCAACATTTTCTGAGTCAGTGGTTTTTCAACACGATGGGTGGGCAAGGAAACATCTCCCGCAAAAGAGCTTTTATAAGCTGCACGTATGTCTCATGGCGAGAACTCTTCCACCAACAAATTAAAAACGGGCCCCTTCTTTTTAATCTTATATTTTAATATCAGTTGGAACGGCTAAGTATCTGGGATAACTAACAAGATGACAGTTGGTGAAGAAAACCTTTTCCTTAGTGGGATAAACAGAAAGATAAGGTTTCAACATGAGAACGTGCAGTCAGTTGGAACAATTAAACCAGGACACATGCAGAAGGCTCTTGCCTTTGGTCAAAATACCATGCTTAGGAAACCAAAGTGGCAAAGATCACAGTATGGTTAAATGCAAGGGGCTGGACTCACAAAGATATTTTTATACTGTGATTTCAAGAGTAGATTTACTTTATAGAATGGGCATTTTCTAAGGACCATGCAAACTGCATTTTAAAAAATGAAGTAATTGTTCCACTGGTTTCTGGTACAGTTTTAGAGATGTTTTGTTTTCACTTCTGATTTATCTTCAACTCACAGTGATTTATAACCCTTTTTGCTGCAAGTTTTTCTCTACCTCAGCTTTTATGTCAAATAGTTCATGATTTGTAAGTGCAAATGCATAGAACTGTGTATTCCTTTGTCATGTGGATTATTATTCTCTAAAACTCCTGTTTGGTAAGTCCTGACTGTTAATTAGTTCTTAGTCAAGACACACCCTGATTAATATAGAGAGACCACCTAGAATACTGACACACTGAAAAAAATAAATAAAGACAATGAAGCAGCAGGCACCCACTGGTACTGAGGTAACTGCATGGGTGGTGGTTACCTTTGGGAAACTGACCAGACTGGTTGTGTAGGAGTTAACCGGCAAATACAGATTCTGAGACACAGCTGACATAATCAGATGCCGACCTGAGCTACTACAGAGAGGAAAGCATCAGAGCCGGAAAACTGTGGGACCGCTTTGGAATCCTTTCTTTGTGAATTCTGCTCAGCTTCTCCTCCATCAACACCTTTACTGTTATTTGGATGGCAATAACAAAGTCTGGTTGAAGGAACATGTACTCTCATCTACATGTTAGAAACACGTCAGAGTTAACTCTCCATCTTCACTGAAGAGATGCAGTGATTATGCAGTCCACCTGTGTTCCCTTTTTCTCAAGGCTCTGCACGTTTGCATGTGTGTGCACGTAGGCAGATGACCCCTGGTTCTGGAACTGGCCTACTGGTTGACCATCCATGGACACTGCCAGCATATGCTAGGTTCACCCCACTGCTATCTTTGTACAGTACCTATCCCATCTGGTCCCACACTGTGCTCTCCACTCCCACTGCTTGCTGCCTAGTGTTGAGAAATCCAACCACTGTGAACATTAGACAACATTACAAATTTAAAGTTCCCAGAGTCAAACTGCAGACCTATTCCACATTCTGTCTTTTATCCCTAAGAGATTCCCTTCTGTTCCTCACTGAGACTAGCTCAGGTTTCTGAACTTTCTGAGGCACTCTCCCTCTCCCCCACCCCCACCTTATCCGTGTCTCTCTTTCTCTCTTGCCAATGATTTTTGGCATTGACCTTGCAATGGACGTAATGTTTGTATTCCCCCCAAATTCATATGTTGACATCCTAATGCCCCAGCATAATGGTATTAAAAGGTGGGGCCACTGGGAAATAATTAGGTCATGAGGGTGGAGCCCTTACAAATAGGATTAATGTCTTCATAAAAGGGACCCCACAGAGCTCTTTGCCTTCTTTCTGCCACATGAGAATACAATAAAAAGATAGCAGTTTTTAACTCAGAAGAGGGCTCTGAAGGGGAGCAGAGTACATGACACCAAATATGTTACTTTGACATGTGGATTATTTTGAGCTGAAGGCAATCCAGACCCAGAAGACTCAAGATAAACTTTTACCTCTTCCTAACTACCTAAAAGAATTTTGCTAGGGGGCCTGGCTCGGAGAGGGCTATTACCAGAGATAACTTTTAACTGAATGCCCTATCTGTATGACAGGGCAAACATCTAATTACTAAACATCTGCTCTTCTTATCATCCTATGAATTACCCTCCTCCTCTTTGGAGCCCCAGGCCCCTATCCCATTCCTTAGCTCAGGATGCCCTATAAACCTCAATTGCCCAACTTGTCTTTGGGTCACACTGTCTTTGTGGGGCCTACATTCAGACATAATTAAATTTGTTTTTCTCCTGTCCTATGTTAATTTTATTATTAGGTCAGCCAAAGAACCAAAAAGGGTAGAGGGAAAATTTTTCCTCCCCAACAGCTGTCACCAGAATCTGACCATGTTGGCACCCTGATCTTGTACTTTCAGTCTCCAGAATTGTGAGAAATACGTTTCTGTTGTTTTTAGCCACTGATTCTATGGTACTTTGCTACAGTGGCCTGGAGTGACTAAGACCTTGTGGACAAAAGAGAAGTTATCAAGTAGAAAATCATTTACTATTCCTTCTTTCTATTCCTAAAATCTAGTATGTAACTAAATTACATAAATAAATTTACCTATTCTGGGGTGAGGGGAAAGGAAGGAGAAGCACTGTTACTCTAAATATACAATTCATCTACCTCAAGTCCTGAGACACTAAAATGTGAAAAAAATGTGCATTTTAGAATAAGGAAATGGGAGTACTTCCAACCCTGTTCTGCACCCCATGCTTCTCTCCAGGCCCCTCATGCTGCCTCAGGGATCCTCTACCACCAGTGAGCTCCCAGCCTTCCCTGACCATCCTATCTAAAAGTACCTGTTCAGCCCCATGTGATCACCTGCTGTTTCTTTCTCTGCTTTAACTGTCCTTCATTATAATAATATTCAGCTGTCTCCTCCTGCTAGAATATAAGCTCCAAGCAAGAGGAGCTTATTTTGTTCGCTGCCAAGACCTCAGTACCCAGATCAGTATTTGATACACAGCCATTGCACAGTATGTTATTCACTGAATGAGTGAACTATTAATGTTCAACTATATTGTCTTGCTTTCTCCTTTGCTTTTCCTGAACACAAAAATATAAAATCCACAACACCAATAAAGAGTATTTGGGCTCTATCTCCTCTTCAAGCTACTGCCCTATCTCTTTTCTTTTCTTCATGAGAAAATTTAATAGTAGTTAGTGTATACAGTCTCTGTCTACTCGTCAACTTGTATTCATCCCTCAATCCCTTATGCCCTTAAAATCCATTGTGTAGTACTAAAATGTCCTCCTGCTGGAGTCAGATTGGGTGCTTAAACTATTATATCTCACTTAATCCTCCACCAACTCTTAATATTAACATCTCCAGTCTACAGACACGGAAACTGAGTATTTCTTGTAAGGGCACAAGGCCGGTGAGAGTTAGATCGGAACCCAGGTCTGTCTGGCAACAAAGCTGTTCCCCTTACATTCCAACACACTGAAATTATTACTAAGTGTTTTGCAATTTATCTGTTCAGATGTCAGTCTCCTCCAGTGGCTGGTGAGTGCCACATAATAGGAATCCATAGTATCGTTGCTGGAGAGGCACTTAATACACAGAGTGACTCCCTTCAGTGTCCTGGCCACTCTTGCCTGGGTAGCCTTCTTTTACAGAGCTTCTGGTGAGCAAATCAGGCTCACACCAAAATGTGACTTCTTTAAAGCAACAATTACACAAATAATTTAATGACACATCCAAGTACTGATTTAAAGTAGTTTTTTTATCATGTGCAAAAATGAAGAAAAAAGGTCATTACAAAGGTCTTTTATAATTTTAGAAATAACATAGATTTCCTAAACCTATACCACTTGCTTTTGAACCTGAAGTCATTGAAGAACACTGGGACTGAACGAAAAAGTCTAAAAATGCTGAAAGAATTTCTGAATTCCTCATGTGGCAAGTCCTGCCCCTTTAATAAACTTGATCAAACATCAGTGCTGCGGCCTAGGGTTTGGATCTGGGGGATTTTCGTTTTTTGGTTATGGGGGGAGAGGGAGTTTCTCAGGGAAAAGCAAACAAATTACATCACATGTAAGAAGGAGGGCAGAGGTCTGGCTTTGGTTCTTCCTTTTGCTACTGGAATGGGTCTGAGCAAGACAATAATCCTTATTGGCCTTTAGTTACTTCCTTTAACAAGAAAGGATTACACTGGATCATCACTTCTCAAAGTGTGGTCTGCCAGCCCTGGGAAGGGTCCCAACACTGTCTTCTCATACTAATAACAAGATGCCATTAGCCTTTTCCAATGTGTTGGCCTTTGCGTCTGTTGCACTGATGGGGCAAAAGGGAGAACTGGGTAAAACTGGTCCTTAGCACCTTGGACTGAATTCAGGCAATGACAGCAAACTGTCCACACAGCCATATTCTTTACCAACACATCCTCTCAGTACAACAACACAGAAGCAGTACGAAATTTTAGTTTTATAAAAACCATGATCCTTACATGCCTTTTTAAAATTCTGTGTGATGAAATGGTTCATACTCATAGAACCTCTGCTGCATACCGAAGGACGACTTGTGCCAGGGAGTTGCGATGGTAAACTAGCAGCTTTTGTCCTGGAACACCACTTCTACTTGAAACTACATCTGACAGACACATGTTGAAAGAGCATGGTCCAACTTAGGTATTTGGCAGACATTTTCTCAAAAGTGAATGAACAGAGCTTGTCACTACAAGAAAAAACATCTGATGGTAACTGTTGCCAGTGATAAAAATCATTCTTAAAAGGAGCAGAAGTTTGGAAAACATGAATTCATCACTGGGAGCTTGAAGCTTCCCAATACTCAATGATTTTTGAGATGAGACTAGTGGTTACTTTAACAAAGAGGAGCTTTCAAATACTGAATAAAATGATGTATAGAAGATCTGCAAACTCAATGAACACCCCCCCATTACCAATACCTGATGCTATATGGGTGGGTAAAAGACTCACTCGAGTGTAAGACAAACCAAAAAGTAGCAGAATACAAGAAGCACCTTGATGTGGTTTCAAATTTCTCCTCACAACTGAACTTTAAGAAGTGACCTGACTCATTTTAAAGTCAGTTATAGTTATCAGACACATCCTGGTGTTATATTGAAAAAAAAATAGGCACAATTATCTGAAAAGGCTATTACACTCCCTCTGTTTCCAGTTACTGTAAAGCTGGATTTTGTACAAACAGATCAACATAAATGACATATCGCAACATACTGAATGTTAAGGCCAGACATGAGACTCCGACATTTTTCATGAACCCCAACTTTTAACATATTTGCAAAAAAAAGTCAATGCCAGTCTTCTCACTAATTGTTTCTAATTACATAAATAGGTTATTTATATTAAGCTGTAATGAGCTCGTTATTGTTATTTTAAAATGAATTCACAAATATTTGTATATTTTCAGTTTATAATCTCAAAGATGATAAATACCAATGGATATAACAGACATAAACAAATGTTGTTAGAGTCCTCAGATTTTTAGGCATATAAAGGGGTCCTCAAACTAAAAAGTCAGAGAACTGCTGAACTAGATAAAATCTAATGTCCCAGCTCTTTTGAGATTCTATGATCTNATAACGCCGGGATCACGCCCTGAGCCGAAGGCAGACGCTTAACCGCTGTGCCACCCAGGCGCCCCTCTATGATCTTTTTTTGTTGAGTATGTGAATGAGAACAGAAGATAAAATCTAGAAATGTCTTGCTATTGGTTGATAAGTTTTTGTTTCCTCCACTGTTGTTTCCTGTGAGAATATAATATGGCAGATCCATAGGACAGAGTTTTGAAAATAAAGCCTTTAAAGGTAATTTATCCTAATAAAAATATCAATTATAATTTAAATGTCAGTAGTTGGAAATGTTAGAATGAAGATTCAATAATAAAATGCTTGACAAAAATCTTATAAAGGTGTAATGCTTCAGAAATTTATTTTACTTATAGTTTGAATTTATATTCATGGAATATCTCATAAATTATATTTAAACTAATGACATTTGTATTTTCCCCCAGTTTTAAGAAATGTCATCACAAGATTCTCTTGGTAGTATATAATCTTTTAAAACACTGTTTTTAAAGAACTTGTAACAAAATGCACTCAAAATCTTTTAAAATTTTATCAAAACCAAACTAACACATTTTTGTTTGTAGTATAAGTTAGATGTTGGAATTTCTGTAAATATCTTTACAATTTTGGTGCCAATTAATTTACAGATGGACAGTATGTTTATTCCATTAAAGCATTACAAGACTTATGCATTTCTGTTCTTATTAGCATTAGACTTTTACAAACATGAAATGCCTAGCCTACATTTCTGGCTTGCATAGCATCCTAAATACCTCTGTCAAACTTCTTTGCTTTTATCCCGGCTCAACTCATCATACCAAACATTTGCATAAATAAAGATGTAAGCATCTGCTATATGGCAAATGGTCTCAGGGGCAGATGTTTCCATCCTGGTGTTCATGTCACTGGGGCTGGATACATTATTTGAACAGATGTACAATCTGAAAGTGTTGTGTCCCTCAGTGAAATGTCTCCAACTGCTTTCTATCAAAGAACATAAATGCTATTTGCACCTGCATTTATGTTAATAATATAAAGGCAGCGGGGGTTCTGACAAAGTGGAATGTGATGCTATGAAATATATCTGCATGGTTAATTGGAGCTTCTGAGAGACTCTGCTGCCAAATGGCCACACTGACATTGATACATGCCCAAGCAGACTCTCTGATTAGTGGCCTTTTTTTTAAGCAGTGGAAATATGGCTATTTCAAACAACAAAAATACTCATAATCTAAATTTACTAATAAGAATATTCTAAACCCTAGCACTTTATCTCAAAAATAGGAAAATAACTTCCAGTATAAGGTCGACCTGATAAGCCTTAGGCCACCCACGTCATTTCCATTTTGTTCTATGAGGAAATTTCTATAGGTATGCGTGTTTTCCATTTGTACTTCTGTCAACAGCATAACATACTAATAATCCATAGTAGTATTCTGCAGAGGTTATTACACTGGAAAGTTCCAATTTCCAACATTAAATAAGTTAACCAAAACCAGCTTGAAAATGTCAATTTGTACTTGGTCTACGACATAAAATGGTACCAAAAGTCCAAGAACAGCATTTACACCACTAGTTAAGATCAAAATGTTTCCATATGAATGCCACATATTTGGAAACATAATATTTTGGTAATACTTAGGGAATGCCTCCCCCCCACGCCCGCCAATAATGAGGTCACAAAGTCATGTTAACCACTAATCGCAAAGCACCAGATTATAGTGGTTCTCCTTGCTACTGTGCACTAAATGTGAGGGCTGAAGAGCTAAGAATTAGCATTAATAGCTGTACTCACAGCTTTATGGAGCTAAGAACTTGTGGTCTCTTTCAAATAATATATTTATTACTTTATTTTTATTTTTTTAAGATTTTATTTGAGAGAGAGAGAGCATGAGTGTAGGGAAGGGACAGAGGGAGAGGGAGAAGCTGACTCTCCACTGAACAGGGAGCCAGATGCAAGGCTCCATTCCCAGGACCCTGAGATCATGACCTGCGCTGAACGCAGACACTTAACCGACTGAGTCATCCAGGCGCCCTATATTTATTACTTTATTAACTTGACACTGATAATATCAACTTTGAACAAAATTATTATATCTGAGTTAAATTACCCAAAGTAACTTATACTGTAAATTATTCTGAGATTGACATTGTGCTTTAAAAGGATTTACAAGGTACATTTGTATACAGTTGATCCTCATTGTTTCCAGATTCCCCAGGTACAAATTTGCCTGCTTGCTAAAATTTCTTTGCAGTCCCCAAATCCATATTGGTGACACCAGCACGGTCATCTGTGGACATGCACAAATGAAACACGTGAGTCACTCCATGTGCACACCCTCAGCAGTGGCTGATGTTCTGCCTTCCTTCAGCTCTTCTATTACAAACAAGTGTCATTTTCATGCTCTATTTAGTGTCACATTTGTCTTCTTTTTTTCCTTTTTGGTTGGTGATCTCACTGTTTAAAATAGCCCTCAAGCACAGGGCTGCTATGCTGTCCAGTGTTCCTAAGTGTGAAAAGACACTGATGTGCCTTGTAGAAAAAATACATGTGTTAGATCAGCTTTGTTTAGGCATGAGTGATCATGTTGTGTTTGTGGGTTCAGGGTTAAGGACTCCACATAAAACTCGGTTCTGTACTGAGAGCTGATGAAAATGTCGTGTTGTGACCAGAGGCTCACAGGAACCTATATATGAGAAGTCACTACATGCCAAAGTGCTTGAAAGCCTGCCAGACACAAAAAAAATCATCAAGAAGTTTATAAAGAACCTGATACTAGGAGCAAAATAAGAATATTTTGGTAAACTTAGGGAAAAAAAGAATATTCACTACTTTCCCCAAGTGTTCCGTGAGTTCTAACATGCTATACTCACGAATACTAAAATGTTTATGTCTGGATGTATACCATGTAAAAAATATATACTATATTTTTAAGTCTTTATATTTTTAGGCTGTACCATAATTATTTTAAAAGCATTTTATTAAATCAGCAAATCCAGGTGTGTTTTTTTTCCCCCAGATCCAAATCTGAATTCACATGATACGCAGTAACGACCATGACTGCACAGTTAAACACTGTACAGGTTTTGGAAATGAGTCGGGGTTGACAGTGCATATTTAGCTAACTGCAGTGGTTCCAAAGGGGGTCATTAAGACCCTCTTGCCTCAAAGCATCTGCTGTGTTCTCACCCCCGTTTATTATTACTCTCATAGACTAAAAATAGCCCTTGCAATTTGAAAACTATCTTTGAGCAATACAAATGTTATGACAGAGCTGAGAAGAACATCAGAAGACCTGGGTAAGAACACCTTTCTACTTGCGGCACACTAGCCTCGTCAATGACAAAACTGAATTGTGAAGCCAGCAGAGGACAAAGAATTTGGAATGACTCCAGTGAAACAGATTCTCCCTGGGCTGAAATGAAAACTCTTTCCTGTCCAAGGAACAGTAGAATTTGTTTTAACCAACTACGTGGAGACTGACAATTCATCCTGCCTTCTCCAGGGTGCAAACGTTGATCCTTCATTGGCATCACCACAGTGAACTTTCTAGCACACGGAAAACATAAACTGTCCCCGTCAGAGAACCATGTGGCAGAGCTGCTCATTTGTGTGTTTCCTTATCTGGCAAGTAAGTAAATTCATGTGCATTTTCAATCACTGTGGTGATTTTGTCTGTCCTTCAACAAATTTAAAGTAGAAGTTACAATAGCTGTAGTTGGCCTTATCCTGTTGTCATGCTTTTTTTTTTCCCAAAAATGTGGTTTATTACTTGCTACGATTTGCTATTTTCCAACACAAAATGCCTGACCATTATATTTCTATTATCTTGTCATTTGAAAATATCAAACAAAAAAACAGAAAGTTATGGGGAAACCATAAATCCTATCCCCAAATCCTAAATGCATGAGAAGACAGAAAATTGTAATGAAGTAATAAGCCTAATGAACTTCTGGGGATTCTATAAGTAATTCTTTCACACAGAGAGGAATAATGATGACACTAAATTATAATGGAAAGCTTTTAATATACTACAAATTATCATTAGAGTGATACTATATTAAATCTTTTTATCCAAAATTAGAAAACATTTATATAGAAGGCAGCAGAATTTCTAATTAGTTTCCTCCAGTTCTTTCCCAGCGTTAAATCCATATTCCTTGACCCCTAAATTCCACTTGGTTGTCTTCTATACATGTGTTAATGTCCTGAACAAATATCATCTCCTCTGGTGTGTTTCCCCCCCAAAACATCGGCCTGTGGCCTAACCAACTGTCCTTTCACCAGGTTCGCAAAGGACGTCATACTCCCTTCTAATACAGCATTTGTCATGCGTTCTAGTTAATTACATACATGTCTGCTCTTCTAATAGGATTTTGTGTTTTGTAAAAGCACAGGCTGTGTCTGATTTATCTTTGGATCCCTCAGATCTTTAGATCTGACTGGTTAACTGTTATATTGGTGATCATTAAATCTGCTTCCACCATGGAAATTTTGTTAGGAGATACTATGTGATACACTGGATTTTCTTAAGCCCCACAACTCTGTTGGTAATATCCTACCTGAATTTCATACATTAATATGTAAAATATATGTGCATGTGTGTTTACAAGTCTGAAATTTTTAAGTGTCATAATTTATAGATAGCCAGCAATGATGTGGTAAATAAATTACTCAGCATTTAATTAACAAATGACATGTGCCCAGCACACTTCTCATGTCACAAACTGATTACATTTAATGACAGAAATATAAATTAGTATGTTTGCTCAGAGAAGAAACAGGGGAATGATCTAAAAATAGAACTAGAAATATTCTTTATAGATTTACAGTGTGACACAGGGGACAAATAGTGAGTTTTGGATTTTGATAGATCTGGGTTCATATCTTGGCTCAGTCACTTCCCTGACTGGTGATCTTGGTAAAAGTAACCAATCTCCCTGGACCTTTCAAATAAAGACTGTATCTAACTTATGGTGAGGACTAAAGAAAACAAAGACTGTAAAGTTGTGGGCAGAGTGACCACCACAGTGGAGGCACCTGATTAATTGAGTTCTTTTACTTATTGTATCTTTTCTCTGTTAAACTCTGGGCTTGGGGCTCAAGAATTCCTGGTCCCAAAAAGGCAGACAAAGTTTTTCCTAGAGCTACTGAACCCCTACCTAGGCTTGCAGGCATTATTTTCTGGCCAAGCCCAGGGGGGTAACTAAGCTTATGCAACAGCTCCAGAGGTAGACATGAAAACGAAACAAAGCAAGCTTTCATGAGAAACAAAGGAGGCAGGAGGTGTGAGAGGTGACACGAATGACTCCCCATATCAGCCGGAAACCAGCCAGCTCAGTGCTTCGTTACACAAAGATGTATAACCTTTTAGAGATGGAGAAGAATATCTAGTAATCCTGGCTTTCCTAATGGGGAAACCGAGGCCTACGAGCAAAATAAACAGCTGGCTGGCAGTAGATGTGGGGAAGGAGGCCAGCTTTCCTGACATTCAGTCCTGTGCTCTTCCTTCCAAGCAGTCACACGTCTAACTCAGATGAACAAGGTGATACCAGCTAGGACACTAAGTTTCCAAACTCTTGCTCAGCTACGTACTACCACAAAAATCTGCCAAAGGATACACACCAGAAAGCACTCAGAGAAAATGCACACTTTTTACTTCTAGTTAGGGTTGCTCTCCTCTCTCATCTACGTCCTTTCTTGCCCTTGTGCTCAGCGCTGGATCTTGTGTGAATCTCAAGGACTCTTAATCTCTCTTGGCCAAATGTCTGGACCAGAAGTAAGCCAGAGGTCCTCTCTGTGTTTACTTCCCTTGAGATCCCATGGATCATGTTTGGTCTTTTAAGGCCAGTAGGCACCTGAAGCAGGAGGCAGCCACACTCATCTCACTACATCAGCCTCCTCAGATGGAGGGAGCCCAGATATTAATAACAACCATTAAGAGTATAGCCACTATCATCTTATAGTACCTAGTATACAAGTAGGAATATGCTGCGTGATTCACGTGTAGTATCTCCTTTCATCCCCACATGACGGTAGTACTTACTATGTTCATTTTATAGATTTATAGATGAGAAAGCTGAGTCAAGTGATGTGCCTAAGATATGCAATTCAGTGGTAGAACTGAGTGTAAGACCTAGACTCCATGCTCTTAACGCTGCCTTTCCTTCTGGTAGAGAGATCAAAGAGTGTTTGCTTTGGTTAGGGTTCTTTGTAGCAAATTCCTTCCATTCACTAAAAGTTATGTCTTCCATGAAGGAAGCCCAATTTTGCATCATGAAAGATGTTATTTTTTTCACATACGTATCAAAACTTTTCTTCTGTGTAGAAGAGAATATGTAGGGGCAGGTGAAAGACTTGAATTCTTCCTAAAGGTCAGAGTTTGCTTTTGACAGTGAAGGAAATTTAATTACTCTTTATTCAGAAAAGACTCTATCTCCACCTATAAACTGCTTTTCTGAAACCTCTAGGAGTTCCTGTTAAAAAACCATGACTTTCTTTATAAATCATGTGGAGTTGGGGAATGGTTTTTCCTGTTTCTTTTTAAATGACTATGGGAAGAAACAAGTCAAAGAAATGTATTACTGAATATCCCCTCTCTCTACATGTGTATTGTGTGTGTGTGTGTGTGTAAGAATATATATATTATATATATATACACATATACATATTACATATATATGTATATAGTCTGCTCACTTAAACACGTCATCCTGCTTCACCAAAACCAATACTCGATAATTGCATCTGACATCTATTGGTGCCAGCTAACTGCCAGCTAACGGGCTGGGTTCTATGAGCTTTGTGTGGGATGAGATGGCCCTGCTCTTGAGGAGTTCTCAGTCACGGATACATGTCCTTCCATACACTTCAGTAATTTACCAAAGGAAATCAACTTTCCGATACAATTAGCATTTTGTTCTTAGTTCCAGGAAATAAATTACCTCTGGTCAGGGGATAGTGGGCTGACTGTGTCAATTTCCACTATTTATAACAAACGTGTTACCATTTTCCTCAGCACAGTTTATCTTACCTTGATCTTTTGGTGGTACTGATAAAGAATTCTGCATTATGATGTATTGGACTTGAATAGCAACTTCCCTAAAAATAACCAAGCACAAATAATAATTAGAAAAGAATTCAGATGCCTTGTTAATACATATGAAAAACGTACATTATAAGCTCTTTAAAAATTCTTCCTGTTTATAATGATCTGAGTAATAAGAAATGGACTGCACTATTAAGAAACTAATGTTTTTATTTCCTCCTCATTTGTATACAGACAGGGTTGTACGGAGTGTACTGGTATGGGCTTGGAGGCGGAAGCAATGACACAGTGAGAGAGGAACTGTATCTGCATCTCTGCCCACGGTGGCAAAAAAAAAAAGGTTGGCAAAATTAAGATTCCCTAAAAATGCCCTGCCAGATAATTATGTTTCATATACTCTATTTAAGAAGAAATAACTCAAATGTTTAGCAATATAGGTAAAGGTAGCATAATTGCAGTGTACTCATTTGATGAAATATAATTCAGTCATTAAGATACAATTATGAAGATTATGTAGCAAGATGGAAAATGCACTGAATGAACATGGTAAATGACATACACCCTAGGATTACAACTATATAAAAAACAAAGGTATAGTAAAATGCATGACAGGAAATACGTTAAGGTGTGTACCGGCAATGTGTTTGTTGAGGCACTTCAAGTGTTTTCACCTCCAATTCAGCTATTTTCCAAATTGTCTATAATACAATGTATATTCAAAACATTTGAATATAAAAATAAGGCAGTCAAAGACCTTGAAAAAAATATAGGTAAATGTTTTATAAGCCCTCAAACACAGAAGTGTTTCAAACATGACACCGAAGACAGAAGCCATTAAGGTAAAGATGGATGAATTTTTCTATTTAAAATTTTAAATGTTTTTAAATAGAAAATTAGCCAAAATTAAAAGGTATGACTTCTGCTACAGCCAAGATTGAATAACAGAGACCAGATTTGTCCTCCTGCCTGAAACAAACCAAAATATAGACAAAATATGTGATATGATATTTCAAAACATTGGACAACAGATTACGAAGGCTGTTCTCTCAGGAAGACAGGAAATAAATGAGAAGAGCTGTATGACAATGTTGTAGGGAGGGAGAACCCTGGTGGAGATTCCCAGAGTAATGGAAAAAAGAGAGCTGCTTAGAAAGAGAAAGAAAGAGCAAAGAAGAGGGTCTGCATCAGGTATTCGCACATGTACTGATGAGCACATGCGAGTAAAGAAACTACCTGAGGTCAGGGGAAGAGCCAAGCTGCTCAACACTCACAGAAGGGCAGGGATATCACCTCTTCCTACCAGCCAGACTGAAGAAACTCCTAATTCACAGGACATCAAGTAGAGGACAAAGAAGGTCTTGCCTTAGTTGGGAAAATAATCAAGCCCTACACCAAACATTTTTCTGGTTTCATATAATAAATTGTAAAGCGACACTGAAAAGGAAAAAACTATTTCCAAGTATCTTAACTGTACATTTAGAACAGACCTACAAAAATATCCATCACCCAACAAAGTCTAAAATTCATAATATCTGACATGTAATTAAAAATTATCAAGCATACAAAGAAACAGAAAAACATGAGCCATAATGGAGAAAATAATCAAAACTGACCCTGATCTGACACACATATTAGAATTAGTAGCCAAGAACATTAAGTTCTAACTGTAATTAAGGACTGTATTTCATATGTTCAAAAAGTTAAAAATAGACAGGAAGACAGGGAAGATATAAAAAAGGCCCACATAAAATTTCTAGAAATGAAAACTATAATATATAAATGAAAATACCGTGGATGGGATTAACAGCATATTACCTATGTCAAAAGAAAATGTTAGCAAACTTGAAGACACAGTAATTAGAGATTTTCCAAAATGAAACTCGGGAAGAAGGGAGTAAAAAAAAAAAAAAAAAAGTAAAGAAAAAAAAAAAGAAGGAAAAGAAAGGAAGAAATGATTAGTGAGTTATAGGACAACTTCAAGCAGCCTAATATATCAGTAATTGGAGAGGAGAAAAATGGAAAGACAAAAAAAAAATCATTTAGAAATAATGGCAGAAATTTTTCCAAATTTGAGTAAAGCCATCAACACACAGACCCAAAAAGCTCAAAATTACCTGAAGCATAAAAAACAGTGAAAACTACACCAAAGCATATCATGACCAAATTGCTCAAAACTAATGAAAAAAAAAATTTTTTTTAAAGGCATTCCAAAGATACATTACATATAAAGGATTTCTTGTTGGAAACAATGCAAGTGAGAAAACAGTGGAGCAGGATCTTTAAAATACTGAAAGAAAAAACCTGTAACCTAGAATTCTATGTTCAGAGACAGTATGTTTAAAAAATAAAGGAGAAATTAAGGTATTTTATAAATACAAAAGCTGAAAAAATACATTACCAGTTCACTTACACTATAAAAATGCTGAATGATGTTTTTTAGGCAGAAGGAATGCTAGATTAGAATATGATCTATACATAGGAACCAAAAATAATAGAAATGGGAACTGTACGGTACAAGCCTTTTTTTGTTAATATTTAAATCTCCTAAAAATATAACTATTTGAATAAAAATAATTAAGAATGCAATGTGGGGTTTATAACATATGCAAGATGATATAACAATAGGACAAAAGTTGAGGGGGACTAATATAAGTATACAAATGTAAAAGTTCTTTTATTATCAGTGAAGTGGTATAATATGACTGCAAGGTAGATTACGATAAGTTAAACATGTATATTATACATCTCAAAGGAACAACGAAAATCACAAAACAAAGAATTTTAGCTAAAAACCAACAATTAAAAAATGGAATCATAAAAATGCTCAGTTTTTCAAGGGAAAACAGAAGAAGAGAATAAAACAGATGGGACAAATAGAAATAACACAGCAACATGATAGATTAAAACCTAATCATATCAATAATCATAATAAATATAAATGATCTAAATATCCCAATAAAAGATAAAGTTTGGCTGAAAAAGCAAGACCCAACTATATGCTGCCTATAAGAAAGGCAATTTAAATATGGAGATACAAATAGGTTGTAAGTAAAAGAATAGAAAAAGATATATCATGTTTGCACCAGATAAAAGAAAAGTAGAGTGGCTATATTAGTATCAGAAAAAGTAGATTATAAAGCAATGAATATTACCAGGCAAAAAGAAGGTCATTTCATAATTATAAAAGGTCAACTCATCAAAAAGATATAACAATCCCAAATGTTTATGTTCCAAATAATTGAGCTTCAAAATACATAACACAAGAACTAATAGAACTGCAAGGAAAAACAGACAATAATTCATAATCAATACTCAATAAGAGACAGAAAATCACTAAAGATATTAGAGGTCAACTTGACCTAATTGACATTTATAAAACATTCCACCCAATACCACAGAATATACATTGTTTTCAAGTGCACATGAAATATTTATCAAGACAGACTATATTCTGGGCCATAAAAGAAGTCTCAATACACTTAAGAGGATCCAAGTCATATAATGCACGTTCTCTGACCACAGTGGAATTAAGGTAGAAAACAAAAAACACAAATATTACCTGGAAAATCTCCAAATATTTGTTAATTAAATCACACACTTATAAATAACCTATGGATTCAAAGAAGAAATCAAAATGAAAATTATAACATTTTTTGAACTGAATGAAAATCAAATACAACATACCAAAAAGCAGTTCAGAGAGAGAAATTTAGAGTACTAAGCATCTCTTTTAGTAAAGAAAGTAGGCCTCAAGTCAACAACCTCAGTTTCTACCTTAAAAACCAGAAAAAGCAAATTTAACCCAAAGTAAGTGGAAGAAAAGAATAAGAGATTGGACAGTAAATAAGTGAAATAAACAGAAAAACAGATAAAAATAAATCAAAGGCAGACTCTTTAAGAATATCAATAACTTTGATAAACCTTTAGCTTAATCAGAAGAAAGAAGACACAAATGACCAGTTATCAGGAATAAGAGAGGTAAATATATTAAAAAGATAATACAGATATATTACAGATATATTAAAAAGATAATAGGGATAGTTACAAACAACATTTTGGCAATAAATTTGATAATTTAAACTAAATGAACAATTTTCCTGAAAAACACAAATTACCAAAGCTCACTCAAGAAGTGACATTACATTTTCAAAGAAATTGAATTTCTGGTTAAAAATCCTTCCTTGAAGAAAACTCCAGTTCGCAACGGTTGGTTTGTGGAAATCTAATGAATATTTAAAGAAGAAACAATACCAATTATGCACAAATTCTTCTAGAAAACTGAAAAGGAGGGGGAATTCTAACAATCTAATTCTATGAGGCCAATATTATACAGATATTATACAATATTAAAACCAGACAACTAGAAGGAAAGAAACCTCCAGACCAACATCCCTCTTAACATGAATGCAACAATTACAAACTAAATTTTAGACCAAAGATAATACAAAAAGAGAAAACTACAAGCCAATATCCCTGATGAACACAGATGCAATAATCCTCAACAAAATACTAGCAAACTGAATTCAACAATACATTAAAAAAATCATTCACCATGATCATGTAAGATGTATTCCAGAGATGCAAGGGTGGTTCAACATTTGAAAATCAATCAATATGATACCTCACATTAACAAGAGAAAGGATAAAAAACATATTATCATCTGAATAGATGTAGAAAAAGCATTTGACAAAATACCACATTCATTCCTGATAAAAACCCTCAACAAAGTGGATTAGAGGGAACATACCTCAACATAATAAAGGCCATATTTGAAAAACCCACAGCTAATATCATACTCAATGCGGAAAAACTAGGAGCTTTTCCCCCAAGATCAGAAACAAGACAAGGATGTCCACTCTCACCACTTTTATTCAACAAAGTATTGGAAGTCCTAGCTGCAGCTATTAGATAAGAAAAAGAAATAGCAGGCATCCAAATTGGTAAGGAAGAAGTAAAACTTTCACTATTTGCACATGACATGATACTATATATAGAAAACCCTACAGAGACACCACCCCCACCCCCCAAAAAAGACTCCACTATTAGAACTTATAAATGGATTCAGTAAAGTCACAGGATACAAAATTAATATGCAGAAATCTGTTGCATTTCTGTACACTAACAAAGAAGCAGCAGAAAAACAAATTAAGAAAACAATCCATTTACAATTGTACCAAAAAGAAGAAGAAAACCTAGGAATAAATTTAACCAAGAAGTTGAAAGACCTATCGTCTGAAAACTATAAAACACTGATGAAAGATATTAGAGACAACACAAACAAATGAGAAGATATTCCATGCTCAGGAACTAGAAGAATATTACTAACATGTCCATAGTACCCAAACCAATCACAGATTCAATGCAATCCATATCAAAATATCAACAGCATTTTTTCACAGAATTAGAAAAAATAATACTAAAATTTATATGGAACGACAAAAGACCCCAAATAGCCAAAGCAATCTTGAGAAAGAAGCACAAAGCTGAAGGCATCACAAATCCAGATTTCAAACTATACTACAAACTACAGTAATCAAAACAGTATGGCAGCAGCACAAAAACAGACACACAGATCAACAGAACAGAATACAGAGCCCAGAAATAAACCCATGATTATAGGGTCAGTTAATCTATGCAAGAGGAGGCAAGAATATACAATGGGGAAAAGACTGTTTTTTTCAATAAATAATGTCGGGAAAACTGGACCACTACATATAACTGGGTCACTTTTTTACACCATACAAAAAAAAATGCAAAATGGATTAAAGAACTAAATATGAAATCATAAAACTCCTAGAAGAAAACACAGGTAGTAATTTCTTTGACATCAGCCTTAGCAACATTTCTTCCCTCAGGCAAGGGAAACAAAAAGCAAAAATAAACAATTGGGACTACATCAAAATTTTGCTTTTAGCACATCAAAAGAAACCAACAGAACAAGGCAACGCACTTAATGGGAGATATTTGCGTGGAGACTCTGGGGGATATTTTTGCAATATGCATCCTGAGCCGTAAAGTTCTGCATTCCTTTTGATTCATACCTTCCTTCCACTCCAGAAAGTCATCATGATAATGAGCAAAACTATACTGCCATCCATCTTCATTATCATCATCTTTATTACCTTTTTAAAATTCTTCAGGGTGCCATTTAAAATACACACAAAAAGTAAAGCCCCTAAATAAATTAGGATATTTTTACAATAAAGCTATTACAATGTTTCTTAAAATATTTAAAATACGAAAAATGCTTATCATACATTTTTGTATAAAGGGGCTGGTTACGGAGAGGTATGGTTCAATACCTTCCCCCCATATATGTATGAGCAAAACTACCAAATATTAAAAGGGGATATTTCTTATCTTTTTTTTTTTTAAAGATTTATTTTAGAGAGAGTGTGTGCGTGGGCATGGGGGGTGGAGAAAGAGAGGGAGAGAGAACCTCAAGCAGACTCCCTGCTGAGCATGAATCCCAAAGCAGGGCTCAATCCCAGGACCCCGAGACCATGACCTGAGCTGAAATCAAGAGTCAGATATTCAACCGACTGAGCCACCCAGGCACCTCTAAAAGGGGCTATTTCTGAGTGGGGGATTAAATTACTGTGTACTTTCCTTTTTACGCTTATGGATATATGACTAAGTTTCCCTAATGAACAAATACTATCTTTGCCATCAGAAAAGAAAACAAAACAAAAGACAAGTCTTTGTATTATTGCTCTGGAATGCTATGTGAGATAAGGAGTGCCATTAAAATAATTTTACCTGTACCCCCAATATTTTGGTATTTAAAGTAGAAAATTTGCTCAAATGGAGTCTAATGTCTTCCTCTGCCACATAAAGCACTGCTGTATTTAACTCTACTGTAATTATGAAAAATGAATAAATTATGTAATAAATGTACCTAATGCTTATTAAAGAAAACTTATGAATAATCATAATCTTGCATCTTCTGATTGGGCTGGAAATAAAAGTGCCTTATATAAATGTGCTAGAGGAAAAGTGGCATAAAAAGTCACATAAGATCTAACAGTATTTTTCAAATATCACACGAGCAAAGTCAATATGCATCTTTTCTCAAGGCACCATGATACAGGACTAGCACTCAGTGTGTCCTTCACAGTATAGACAATTTCTGATAATTATAACCTGACTTTTCTCACTAGAATGCTGAAAGGTATATTAAGTAGAAAAATCTACCTAAAAGGAAAAAAAATGTTAATGCATGCAAACAGTGAATGCCATCGATTACAGCAAGATTTAATACAATATGCTTTATAAATCACTCATATGAGTACTTTTAATTTCAGTTAATATGGCATTTTTAAAGAGCTGATTGAAAATGAAAATCAGTTGAATTGGTTACTTGAGAAGTGACAGCTTGATGGTACTGGAAACGGAAATCTCCCATTTATTCCTAGTTGAGGAAAGCTAAGGCAGACATTGCCTTGTCTTTGTTATGCTACCTTGCCCTAAAAATAAATTTAGATAAAGAACCTTACAGAATATATGAAAATCACTAACTTCGTGGTCAATGAGCTTATTATTAACCACAGTGTGTATGTGTTTGAGGGCATGCTCTTTAGTGTGCATATGGGCACCAACCAGAGCTGCAACATGGCTGTTCATCTAGATTATTATTTCTAGAGAACCATTTCCTAGAGAAGAAACATGTCATACATCACCCGCCTGATACCCTGTCATTCAGATAAATGCCATAATATAATAAAAGTGGCCAGGAGAAACTGAAATATGAAAATATTTAAAAAGGTAATAAAGTTTTAGGTCCCTTACCATTGGTAATTTGTAACAGGCTCTTCTTTATATGTTAAGATAATGTGATTGGGTAGGTGCTTGTCCCACGGGCCTTCCCCTAGTTTTGATTCTACTGTGCCTTTCGATTTTCAAGTACTGTACAGTGACTCTTGCACCGGTTCCAGGTTAGAGGCTAGCACTGGAATGGGTAAATCCACACGTGAGAGCTTCACTGACACCAACTCTTCCGCACTGAGTGCTTACTATGCGTGGGACCTACCAGGTAACGCACACATACCTCTTGGCTTCACCTGAGGATCAGCAGTTGTCACCTTTCAAGTCAAGAAGCTGAGGTTCAAAGAAATGAAGCAACATGTGCAAGTTCACTAGGATGAGCCAGAATTAATGTCCTCAGGTATGTGTCTGATTCCTAAATTCACATACGTGCACTCCCACGTGCAGGTTCTCCTTCCCTCTCCATACTGCCTCCCTTTTTTTTCTCTGATGCACACATGAACACACATACAAGTGTGCACCAAGTCAATGGAAATACACACAGAACGTTTTTGGGCTGGATACTAGAATCAAAGGAAAATCAGAGAAACAAAGAAGGGGAACAAGGTAATGGGCAAAAGTGATTTAGTGAAGCTGGGAGATGATGAACCTGGACAATAAAAGAATTCAGGGAGAAACGATAGTCATCTTCCATATGTGAAGAGAAGCTATTTGGAAGAAGGACTGGAGGCGCCCTCTGTAGCTCCAGCAGGCAGCACTAAGACCAGAGAGGGAGACAAGTGGTAAGGGGGCAAATTTCACCTGGATACAAGGAAGAACTTCCTCATGACTACTGACATTCAACTATGCAACCTAGTCCATAGTGAGCTATGGGACATATTAAATTCTGCTATTGAAAAAGTTGAAGGAGAAGCTGACTGAAGCTTTGGTTTTCTGCTGTAATACATCCAGTGCACCTTAGGAACATGGGAGTAAAGGACTGAGAAAGGTTGTATGACCCCAGACAACACATAACTGAAAAAGCCATCTTCTTTTATGTATTAAGGAAATGAAACCGATCATGACACAAAGGAGGAAAAAAAGAAACTGCTTGAATGAACTCATACTTGTCAAGTATTCAACATTGCCCCTGTCCTTTACATACTCAGGTATTGTTTGAAAAAATGTAATGCACTTGAGGATGAATTTTTCTAGCTTGTTTTAAGTAATTTCATGGGTCCATTATATTTCACTTTTTTTTTTAACTTTTCAGATCAATTTTATTGAGATATAATTTACATACAACAAACACATACACAAATGTATCCTTCAGTGTAGTAATCACATTCTTTTTTCATATTAGGGGCCTGGCTGGCAGGACAGCGTGCTCCTTCCAGGGTTAACTAATCCTGGAGACAGCAAACAACTTCCCTGTGAACACTCATTTCATATGCAAACAAACCAATCCAGGGTCCATACCCCCAACCACTTCCATTATCTTACTGTCACACAACTTGCCAATATTTTCCCAGGCCTAAATCACGCCGGGGTCAGGAACAGGTCAAAGAGGACCACCCTACAGTCTGGACCTGCTAAAGTCATCCCAACTAGCCAATCCTACACTGCTTATCTTGCCCTGCCTTGCCTCTCCCAGGAAGACCACAATAAAGGCCCTAGGCCGTGCTTTCCCATAGCTCCTTCGGCCTCCTGACCAACCCTGGAACTTTTCAACATGGCCCTGGATGCATGGCATGCCCTCTCAGGATCTGTAAGAGACAAACTCCTTTTTCAAAGGTAGTCTTCCCTGTGTCTTTCACCTTATCACACCTGAAACAAATCCCAGATATACTTTAAGAAAAACTACAATGTGAATATCACTTCAGAAAGTTCCCTCATTAACTGAAAAATTTCCCTTGTGCTCTTTATAGTTAATCCCCACCCCTCATGACTGGACCCAGGCAGTCACTGATGCTTTCTGTCACTATAAATTAGCTTTGCTTGTTCTAGGATTTCATATCACTTCGTATCAATAAAACAGTATGAATTCTCTTATTGTACTCATCTAATCATTCCTTTCTCCTGTTAAATGGTATTCGGTCCTATGACTATAACACAATTTGTTTACCCATGCCATGCACCCACTGATAGGCGTTTTCCTTGTTGCCAGTTTGGGGCTATCATGAAAAACACTGCTACAAATATTTGTGTCCAAGTCTTTGTGTAGATAAACGTGTTCACACCTCTTGGGTGGAAGCCTGGAGTGGAATTTAGCCAAGGGTGGTATATTAATTGTATGTTTAACTTTATAAGTAATTAATCACTTGTTTTCCAAAGTGGCTGTACTATATTCCATTGATTTAAAAAACTACCTCTTCTAGGCAAAGATTGAATTCATGTTTTTTAAGATTGTTACATAAATAAGAGGACCTGAATCCCTTAAGGTTCAATTTTGTTAAAATAATATAAGTACATAAATTCTGACTAAGAGTATATTCATCATTCACTCAATTGTAATAAATGCTTTTTCCTATCTCTGTCTTATTTAAGAAACAAATAATAAAATTCTCAAATTGGTACTAAAGGATTAGAAAAGCTGAAAGAGAATCTATAAATTTTGATCCACTTAGAAAATTCTTAGTGTTTCATTAATATAATGTATTAATATTTGACAATCTCCTTCCTTCCCTAAATGACTGCCTACTGCTAATGAGTTCAGTAAGAAAGCCCCTCTTTAAATTCAGATATTTCTGAATGTCAGCCACTGACAGAGTAAAGTGCTTTACAGAATCATCCCAGGGGACTAATTTGTTTAAGACCCTTCAAGGTAACTTTTCTACTTGGAGTTGGGGAAACTTTGCAAGTACATAGTCCTATTTCCCCTAATTTTTTAGACGGGTTGTTAAGGTGGTCTCACCAGATACTCACTACTTTTCTCCAAACCAAAAAACCCTAAAAGGCTAGACTGACCCTTAATTTTCAGGACCATGTTCCAGCCCAATCTCAATGAGTTAAATGCAATGTAATGAGTTAAAAGCTGTAAAAGGGATCAGCGAACTAAGTAAGAAGATATACGTTTTTAACTAAAACTTCTTACTGTGGCCTTGGAGATGTCATTTTATCTCTTTTTTCTGTTTCATGAAGTCCCCCCAAATTAGGAAGGGAGAGATAATAACACGTAACCGATTTGACTCGATTAGAAAGCGTTAAACTAAATCTTATGTGTTGAAAATACACTGTAAAAAAAAAAAAAACAAAAAAAAAACTATTCAAAAAACAGTGTGTTTTATGTTAACAAAGTTTTCCAGAATTCTTCCAAAAGCAAAGAAATGGTTATTACTATCTTTGGCATTTCCAAGGAAAAAAAGGGACTATAGGAGAACATACTTAGAAACACAACAACGTTACTTCCAACTGTAAGATCTAATCATTTGCCCTCATAAAGCGCATGTACATATAGATACTCGGGTTTCTTACCATGTGCTGTACGTACGACTGAACAAGGCAGGATGTTTCGGAGGGCATTTTTCTGTCTCAATCAAAATCTATTTAGGAAAATATGTTCTAGCCTGAGACCTTGACTTCTTTTGCCTTCACAGGATTTCTGTATAATTTCTTCCAACTCCCGTGGCTTTAAGTACAATTCCACACTTGTATTTCTAGTTCCCAGGTTCCAGGGCGAAATGTTCTCTACTTACTACATATCTCCACTTGGCTACCTGCAGACTAAATGTAGCTCCTGCTTCCTCTGAAAGTGTTTTTCGAAATTATCGCCTCTGCTCCAAAGCCATTACTGCCTTAGGTGAGGTCTTGCTGCTATGACAACAGCCCCCTCAACTGTCCCCCCCGCTTCCAGGCTTTCATCTTTCCAACTATGCTTTGCGGTACAGCTAGAACTCTCTTTCCCTTTTTCCTTTTTAATGAAAACATTTTTTATATTATTTAGATTTGTTGAGGTATAACTGACAGATAAAACTGTACATAGAGTGTAAATATGATGATGCGATGTATGTATACTTTGTGAAATTGTTACCACAACCAGGGTAATTAAGATATCCCATCATCTTACATAGTTACGTGTGTGTGCTCGTGCACATGCGTGCACATGTGTCGAGAACACTTAAGGTCTCCCTTTTAGCAAATTTCAAGGAAACAACACAGTTACTAACTATAGTTGCCATGTTGTACGTTAGATCCCCAGAGACAAGCACTTTCAACTCTCGGAGCTGATCCTTCTGGCATTTGTATCTCCGTATCTGTGGATAACATGCTTATGATCCTACTTCTTGATTGGTCAGTTTTAGGCAGTATCTACTGTTGTTTCACTGTGGAGTATGAAGAACTGTCTGTATCTTTCTCTCCCCATCAATAAAAATCTTGCTTAATCATTTTTCTGAGTCTAGAATTCCATGTTGAAATTTAAAGGCATTGTTCCACTGTCTTTTGGTTTCCAATGTTGGTGTTAACAAATCCAAAGTTATTGTGGTCCTTCATATGCAGTACGTTTTTATTTTTTCTCTATGGAAACAATATTTAGAAGTTTCACAATTTCGTATCTCAGCATACTTTCATCCATTTGCCAAGTGTCTGGTGGGCCTTTTCAACCTCTTACATTCAGACCCTGGGTTATCCAATTTTCTTCTTCAGATTTCCTAATTTACTTTTCTCTGCTTTTCCCCCTTGAACTCTTATTATTCAGATGTCCACCCTCCCTGGACAATTACGCTCCTCCCACTTCCTATGTCTTCTTTTATTTTTTCCTCTTTCCGGAAAAATGTATCTTCCAGTGTTTGAGTTCCAACTGTCATCTTTACCCAGTGGTCCATGAGTGGTCTTTTTTTGTTGTTTTTGTTTATTTTTTCTTTAAAGTAATCTCTACACCTATGTGGAGCTCAAACTTACTACCCGGAGATCAAGGGTCCCATGCTCCAAGGACTGAGTCAGCCAGGCATCCCCACATCCCCACGAATGGTCTTTTTAATGCAAATGTAATCCTGTTTTTCCTAGGCCCCAAGTCCTTCAGTGGCTCCCTGGTGTCCACAGATAAAGTCTGACCTCTTTCTCACAGCACATGAGGCCTTCCATAAACTGGCCTGTGGGGTCATCGACGCTCCACTATTAAGAACTGCATCTCCAAGGCAACCAAACAGGTCCACTACTATGCCTCCACAGTTCTTCATGGAAAGGCCTTCTCTCCCCTGTCTTGCTACATAATTCCTGCCTACCTTCCTCTGCAATGTCCACTTGGCCAATTCAAGGCATTTTTACTGATCTGTCCATTATCTTCTAACACACTTTGGTTCTCTCTTAGCATGTAGCACCTGTTTAATCTGTCTGGTTCCCCCTTAATTTTGTGAGTTTCTTGATGGCAGGGACAATGTTATATTTATCTCTATATTTCCAGAACCTAGAGGTGACTTGTCTACAGTAAGGTTTAGTAAATGTTTATTGAATGAATAAAAGTCACTAGTCCTATAAAAACAGTAGTGCTAGAAATTATTTAACAATACATGCATAGTTCCACCTAATGCTTTTTATACCACTTAAATATTTTAGTTTGCAATAGTAAGTTCCTAAAATTCTGAGTAATTTTTTCATGAATAGTGATTTTTAAAATCTGAAGCAATGTCTTTTTAATTTTGCCATTATGACACTTTTCCATAACCTAAAGTGACAGATAAATGACTAAGTTAATTTTTTCAGTAGTAAATTTCCTTTGATCATGAGAGATTGCCTGGTTGTGTTTTTAGAAGGACTGAAACACTCCTAAAATGACTTAAAAATTACCTTATGTAACTGTAAAAAAATGTCCTACTTTCAAGTTCTCTAGTAACAGGCTTGGGGCTTTTCAAATAGATCAACGTTGTTTTAAGTGTCATCGCCTACCGATAGAAAGTCCTAGGAAACAGTGATTCCCAGCATTATCTATAAGTGCGATATGCTGGTGCTGCAGCTTTTCTGTTAAAAGGCCTTCGTGCTTTTTTTAGTCCCATGTAAAAACACGCAAGTTTTGGCAAGTTTTAATAAACACGCATCCTTCCATTTCTTATTTATTCAAATGTAAAAGATACAGATGTAAGAAAAATATTTGGGTGTTTCTACATCAACCAGAGCATCCTTGGAATTTCCCGCCTGGATTCTCAAGGCTCAAAGAATGAAGTTGCTCAAGGCCAGTGAGGTTACCATTACGATGAAGATGAAAGCAATGCGAAAAAGAATTGCACCATTTGCTAATAAATGACACTCATCAGGAAAAGAAATGCTTAAAATAAAGATACTGTCATTTACACATTCATGATATAGACACATATTGTGAAACTGTTCATTATTTCACTCCCTTGGATCATTCTGGCTGGTGGTGTTTTTCAATCAGTTTAGATTTAATTCCTTACTCTGAAATAATCACATCTCCGCCATTCTTGATCTTCTCCTGTCTACATTCAGTGATGCAATCATCTTTAAATGAAGTAGGTTTACGGCAAATTGGTATAATTTCAAGATCATGTTGGATTCCTCACATTCTTTTTCTCCCCTAAATCTTACTTGCTGCCAAGCGCCATGGAGTTTGGGTTTCATCACCATAGACCAATTGGTGCACTTTCAACAGACTCTGTTCTACCTGCTGCGTCTTTTCCCTTCTCACCTCTTCGCAGCACTGACAGGAAGGGCTATTTCTCTCTCAGCCCTCCTCCCATCTTTGGCTTTTTCTTCCTCCTCTACAGTGTCTGCATTAAATTAAAATCCCATCAATTAGCTTTACAATGAGTTCCAATTAAAGAAAAAAACCCCACATCACTGCTCTATTTCCTGCTAACTTCATCCATATTTTTTTATGTTCTTGTGGGTTTGTGAGTGGTTGCTTAACAAATGATTCTGTGATTTTTCTTCCTCTTTTCAAATAATTCAAACTTTCGTTTTTTCCCTGGAGCACTCTAGTCACAGATTTACCTTTTCAGCATCAGCTAAATTTTTGTTATTCTATGCCCCTAATGGCATTCGTCTAATACTTAGGTTATCATAAAATGGTTATCTCCAACACGGAAAAAGCTAAGCAAAAATGAACAAGCCTCACTCTCATTCTATACCCTCCTCAGAGGCAATAACTCTCAGCACCTATGTGGGTCTCCTTTCAGAAACAGTCCGTATGTATATAAGACTTTCTCCTCTCCCCAAATCAGAGCAGATTTACGTGCTACTCTTTTTCATTTAATATATTTAATATATTTTCAAGAGCTCTGTGTATCAGCACTTATGGATTCTCTTCATTCCTTTTATTTTATTTTTTAAAGATTCAGCTTTCTAAAGATTTTATTTATCCATTTATTTGATGGGGGGAGGGGAGGAGCAGAAGGAGAGGGCCAAGCAGACTCCATGCTGAGCATGGATCCTGATGCAGGGCTTGATCCCATGACCTTAAGATCATGACCTGAGCTGAAATCAAGAGTCAGACACTCAGCTGACTGAGCCACCCAGGTGCGCCCTCTTCATTCTTTTTAAAGGCTATATAGCATTTCATTGCATAGATATACAACTTCTTAATCATCTACCCACTGACTGACAATGAGATTGTTCTCAGTCTTTTGTTCTCAAAAACAAAGCTGCAGTGTGCATTCTTATATCTGTATCTTTGCAAGTCCATCTATGGGATGAAAGCACAGTAAGGAGTGTCTTAAAATTTCTATGGATATTACCAAATTGTCACTCAAAGAAGTTATACTGACTTACCCAACAACATACGAAAATGCCTCTAAAGCACTATCTGCAAAAATTGCCACAGGAATTTTTCAGTCAACTATCCAAGAGCTTCAAAGATTCTAGCATGCCTAGATATTTTTCTCAACTCTAGCTGAATATAAAAATACTGCTCTTTGCTGAAATATACCAACACTGACAATAAAATGAAAACCAAGTTTCACATCTCAAGGATTTAGAAAGGTGATTGTTTATGGAAAATCCCCGACAGACTAGAAAAGGAAAAAAGAGTCAGTTGTAAGAGAAAGTGCTGCTGCCAGCATCACCCAAAGGAAGTGGGTATTAATGTCATGGACCATCGCCCATTAGCTAGTGTCAGTACATTCTTGCTATGAAATGAAAAGACAAAGTGATTTCCTAATTGAAAAAGACAAACCAGATAAAATAATAGGAGGAAAAAATCCTACATATTTGAAAAACTAGCCTTTTAAAAATGTTTTTCTTTGCAAGACACCACAGAATGTACAGGTGTAGTTTAAAGGATAATTTTATAGTGTAAAAATGGCACTCCTTTGTCTAATACGAAATGATGTCTTGACTGAGGTGCTACCAGCTGAGGATCAGGTGAACCCAATTAACCCAATTTTTACTTGTCCGTACTAAGTGGTTTATTTTAGATGTATACTACTCCCTAAATCCTTTAGGGTACAACACAGAAAACCATAAACAGGCTATAAAGGTCATGACATTAATTTTCCTGTCATTCTCATGCTTTAAATAGGCATCAGAAAACTAAAAAAAAAATCTTGTCCTCTGGGAAGGAAGGCAAATCTGAAACTAATTATGGTAGTTATTATTGTAATACTATTAAATTAAACACTGTGACCCAAGCTAAATTTATCGTGGTACCTTTTGTTAATGAATAAAACTTCCCAAATAAGATTACTGCATCCTCTCATATAGCAAACTGATTCACCACAGGACTAGTAGAACAAAGTAACCACTGAAAAACCTGAATTTTCACTCACTTCAAGTTAACTCAATAGTTTAAAAAGCATACACGGAATCTTTTTGCATAAAATGCTCTCTTACAAAGCTTTATTTAAAAAGTAAAAACTCTACACGGACAGAATATGGAGCCAGTAGTCTATCTGTCACAGACAGTTTATCTCCACTTGTTTTCTGTGGTCTAATACTTCTCCTATTTTGTGAACTAGGGACTTGCTCCTATCACTATTCATTTAAACCTAAAAGAAAATAAAGCATGGGGGGGGTATCTCAGTAGCTCCTTTTCCTGCTTAAATTTCCGAAACTCAAGCTGCTTTAGGTGTTTGGAGGACAACATGGTCCAGAGGCAACATCTAAGCTTAAGAGTTTCCTGGGAGTTCAGGTTCCCACCTCAATACCCACAGCTGGCCTGGGCTCCAGGTGGGAGAGGAAGCCGCTTGACCTGGCAAGTGGGAAGTGTTTGCTGTGTGTGCCCTCGAGCGCCCTGAAACCGGAATGATTACCCACGCAGACTGTTAGGTCTTTTTAAACCTTACAAATGCTGGAGGACAGGGGCGCCTGGGTAGCGCAGTGGTTAAGCATCTGCCTTCAGCTCAGGGTGTGATCCCAGTGTTCTGGGATCGAGCCCCACGTCAGGCTCCTCCTCTAAGAGCTGGCTTCTTCCTCTCCCCCACTCCCCCTGCCTGTGTTCCCTCTCTTGCTGGCCGTCTCCCACTGTCAAATAAATAAATAAAATCTTTAAAAAAAAAATGCTGGAGGACAGATGATGGCCAAGGACAGTGAATGATGAGTTTGGGTGGGTGGGAAGAAAAGTGAGGCAAGAAGAAGGACTATCAACATCTGTATGAGACTAAAGAGCTGGGGGAAAGATGAATTAAGCAGCAATCACAAAAGAAAGAAAAAGGAAGCGGGAGGGAAAAGGAACAATAGCAACATTATTTTAAAAGGAGAAATGGCACGCGAAGGGAAAAGAAAAATCACCTAAATTTCGGTTTCTTTATCTCAGAAGATAGAGAAAACCATTTAAGAATTAGTTCTTCGCACACTCTCTTGCAGTTAGTAAAGACACTTACAGGAGACCTCAACAGTCTCAGCGACTACCGAACTCACTGTTAAATGATTTTACTGATCAACTGCAATAGTTGACTAAAACTTGAGGTGACTAAAATTAAAGACTTTACTCATTTATTTTTTTTAAAGATTTGAGAGAGAGACAGAGAGACAGAGAAAGTGTGCAGAGGGAGAGGGAGACAAGCAGGCTCCCTTACTCAGCGGGGAGATGGACATGGGGCTGGATTCCAGAACCCTGAGATCATGATCTGAGACGAAATCAAGAGTCAGAAGCTTAACTGACTGAGCCACCCAGGCGCCCCTAAAATTAAATACTTTAATAGGATCTTTTATTTCTTTAAATTTGAAAGTTAGTTTTCAAGTAAGATTTTCTAATTGTCTTTCTTTAGAAGTGTTAAGGGACAATGAGGAAGTACCACACTGGAAAGATTTGAGAAAAATCAGAATGCAGAAGGCCAAAAGAGAACCATTTTCTCTTGCAAGGGTTTCTACAATGGCTTACTGTGGACATGTAGGGATTCCAATTCAAAGGATATGATTAGGAGTGCTTCCCTGATCTTCTGTTTTCACGTATCCGACCATGTTCCCACAACCTACTGCTCTACAGTTCAGACATCCACATCCCAAACTGCCCTCTGTACTCAAAACATGTATTTTCACAGGAACTGATGAAACAATTTCTCCAGCTAGTGCATGATGGCATTGCCTGGCAGCTAACACGGAGGCAGCCATCCCTGTTTTATAATCATTTCAATGTTTTATTACATTTTATTACATTTTGCAGTTATTATTTTAGAAAAATTAGTGGAGCTCAAAAGATGAAAAATAAATGTGATTAATACGACACCAAAAGCACAGGCAATAAAAGTAAAAATAGACGATTTGTCCTGCATCAAAATTAAGAACTTCTGTGCATCAAAGTAAATAATCAAGAGAATGAAAAGGCAGCCTACAACACAGAAAATATTCATAAATTATCTGATTAGGGAGTAATATCTAGAATATATAAAGAATTCCTACAACTCAACAAATAACCAGTTTAAAAACTGGGCAAAGGACTTGAAGCAACACTTCTCCAAAGAGGATATATAAATGGTCAACATGTATATGAAAAGGTGCTCAATATCACTTATTGTTAGAGAAACGCAAATAAAACCCAACAAGATGTCACTTCATACCCATTTGGATGGCTATTATCAAAAAAAGAAAAAAAAAAGAAAAAAAGAAGTGTTGGTGAGGATGTGGAGAAATTAGAGCCTTTGCACACTGTTGGTGGGAATGAAAAATGGTGCCACTGCTTTAGAAAACAGTATGGTGGTTTCTCAAAAAATTAAAAACAGAAGGATCATATGATCCGACAATTTCATTTCTGGATATATATCCAAAAGATATGACAGCAAGATCTTGAAGAGAGAGACACACACCCATGTGCATTAGCAGCACGATTCACAATAGCCAGGAAGCAACACGAGTATCCACTGATGGATGAACAGATAAATAAAACATAGTGTACATATACAATGGAATATTATTCAGCCTTAAAAAGGAAGGAAATTTTGACACACGCTACAACATGATGAACCTGGAGGACACTATGCTAAGTGAAATAAGTCAGGCTCAAAAAGACAAATACCGTATGATTCTACTTAAATGATATATCTAGAGTGATGAAAGTCATATGAACAGAAAGTAGAATGCTGGTTGCCAAGGGTCGGAGGGATGTGGGGAGAGAGGGATTTGTTGTCTAATGGGAACACAGTTTCAGTTTTGCAAGATGACTAAAGTTATAGAGATTGCACAACAATGTGAATATATACTTAATACTATTGAACTGTACAAAGTGGTTAAGTTGATGAATCTTATGTTTTTTACCACAGTTTTTAAAAAAGTAAATGTAATTATACTAGTATTAAGAAGAATAAGTTTTGCGGCACCTGGGTGGCTCAGTTGGTTAAGCTTCCCACTCTTGATTTCAGCTCAGGTCATGATCTCAGGGTCCTGAGATCAAGCCCTGCGTTGGGCTCTACACTGAGTGTGGAGCCTGCTTAAGATTCTCTCTCCCTCTGCCCTTTATCATGCCCCACCCACTTGTGCTCTCTCTCTCTCTCCCTCTAAACAACAAAAAAAGAATAAATCTTATAAGCAACATAAATTTAGGCAAAAGTGGCAATCATTCAAAGTGTTTTATGCAGGCAAATCTTTAACCTTTATTGGAAGCATGCTGGATTTTAGCCAGGCATATATGTGTTCAGCTGTGAGAAAAAAAAAAACAAAATTAAAGAATATTTACAGGGATGCCTGCATGGCTCCGTCAGTTAAGTGTCTGTTTTCAGCTCAGGTCATGATCCCAGGGTCCTGGGATCGAGTCCCACATCGGGCTCCCTGCTCAGCAGAGAGCCTGCTTCTCCCTCTGCCTGCCGCTTCCCCTGCTTGTACTCTCTCTGTTCCTCTCCTTCTCTCTCTCAGAAAATAAAATCTTAAAAACAAATAAGGAATATTTACAGAATACACATTATTTATACTAGACATATCTGTGTCAAAAGAAATGATGTATTAAGGAGTTATATAATGTTTTAGTAGTTTGCTGGTGATAGAATATCATCTTACACAGCATTACAAACTATGATGTATTTTTTGGGGGAACATAATTTGTACAAAATTAAATACTGCCTATAAACAGGAAGTACTAGTCTAGGGCTCCTCCGTCCATAGGCTATGAACATATAGCTACCCTGAAGATTGGATCTAGTTCATTTCTAAAAATTTTATTTTATTTTTTATTTTCATTTGAGAGAGAGAGAGCAGGAGCAGGGAGCCTGATGTGGGGCTTGATCCTAGGATCCCAGGGTCACAACCTGAGCTGAAGGCAGATGTTTAACTGACTGAGCCACCCAGGCACCCATGATCTCGTTCATTTCTATCTCCCCAAGCACATATCACCCCATGTTCTCTGGTGAGTGTGTCAGAGAGGCAGGGGGTTTCTAGGTAACATTTGTTCACGAGGCTACCTTATTATTAGCAGCTGACAAAAGACATAGTGTTACAGGGAAAGTGCCACAATAAATAACAAACATCTTCTCAGCTCCAGGTTGGCTCTGGCAGGGGTGAGTCTGTCCCTCCTTCAACCAACTGCCACCTCCTCCCCACTCCCCAGGCTCTGGCACTACCGAAGTTGAGTTGAGAGAATCAAGTTAACCCGAGTGGTTCTAGATTAAAATAGCCATAGATATCTCACAGTTCAGCTGTGAATTCCTCAATTAGCTTTGAGATAAAAGCAGCAAGGCCATTTATTCTTGGGCTCCCAAGACTTGGGTCTGTATTCACAACACGAGGCAGTATTCTCCCACCCACATGCAGGACCTCCTCCTGGGGATATTCAGTTACAGTTGAAGGATCTAAAATGCTGGCAACGATTGTATACCTACAGATTATATCCTCTAACAGCCACACTACATGAAATGCAAAAATGAAACACCACTAATGAGAAATCTTTTCTTATTTTGGTATACAATCTCCAACACTGATATTACAAAGTCAACTGGTCGCTGCTGTAAATTCACTGAACATTCAGTTTCCCTATAAATGACTGGACAGGGAGTTAATTTTAGTCTAAGTAAAGGCATATAAAAATAAATGAATGATTTCAAAGGAGAAGGAACTGCTCAGGGCAGCTACCTCTGGAAAGAAGAGTACTGGGAGATGGGCACACTTGGGAGGAAGAAGGACTTCCCATCGCGGGCTCTTTTGTAAATCTTGTGACTATTTTACCTTGTGGATATACTACTTAAGACAACATTATCAACAGTAAGAACAACGAGAAGGATGAGTAAGACCTAGATAGACAGGTAGTTCTCAATAAACACTAGGAGGGAAAAATATCCATGAAATAATCTTAAGTGAAGCAAACTGTCAAACAGTAGGTATGCTATGATCCCACCTGTCTTAAAAAGAAAAGGTATGTTCCCACAGAAACATCAAATTGTCAACAGTCGTTGCCTTTGGGACTTTAGGCTAGTAGAACTTTCCTTTTATCTTTGTACGTTGTGTGTGTGTGTGCATACGTGTATGCGTGCAGACATACAGTGCATATATAACCACATTACCATCTTTTTTTATAATAAAAACAATAAATAAGTGTCCTAAAAGAGAGGAAAAAACCCTAGATTCCTTTTTAAAAACAAGTATCTGTTTAAAAAAGACAAATGGATATTTTGATTTTCTTTTTTTTTTTTTTTTTTAAGATTTGTTTATTTTTTGAGAGAGAATGCATGTGCACAGGGTGGGGGTGGCAGAGGGAGAGGGAGACAGAGAATCTCAAGTAGATTCCTCACTGAGCATGGAGTCTGACATGGGGCTCAATCCCAGGACCCTGAGATCATCACCTGAGGGAACTGACACCTAACCGACTAAGCCACCCAGGTGCCCTGATATTTTGATTTTCAAGTAGTAAATTAACAAATGAAATGATAGTCTTTTTTCACTTTCTGCATTTTCCTCATTCCAAATTCACAGTGACCATTACTATTATTAAATTACTTGTCAAGATCAAATGCACAAGATTCACCAATCAACCATCTTATTAATTTCTACAACAAATAGCAATTAGTAGATTGTGCCTACATCAATAAGAGGGACATTAGATGTAATTTCTTAAAATTCTTGTTTTGATTACTTTTGGCTCAACCCAACATGATTTCAGCTTAGTAACAGACATGTACTTAAGGATGGATTTTCAAAATCAGCACAAAACTCAAAAAAATTTTCTATAAAGAAGCAATATTCTCTGACTTCTTCCACAGTTTAGGTTCAATTAGTCTAGCTCCTAATGTACAATTTAATTCTCCAACACTGATCATACTCATTCTGATTTAATGTCTCTTTACGGACAGACTCAAAACTTTTCAAGGGCAGGGTCCGGGTTTGTCTTGTTCCCATTAGCCCCAGGGCCTTGAAGGGGGAGAAGTCTTCCAGAAGTATTTGATGAACAGACTTTGAAAGATATAAACCTAAATAAAAGGAGTTGTGAGATTTATAGATATTCAAGGGCAACACAGATCCTAAATAAAGATTATGTAACCAACCAGCCAAAAAAGATCCACATCCCAGTTAAAAATAGTGTAAGGATAGAAGAAAAAGTTATTTGCCTAAACCATTGGTCTGACAAAATCAAAGCGTGTGTTCTCTAAGCACAATTGTCAAAAGCCTCCAGAGTTTGGCTATCTTATAAATATTAGGCTCTGAGTCACAAAGCCAAAGCCCTGAAAAAATAATCACAAGTAGCTTCTGAAATGGGATTACAATATTATATAGTCTTAAGGTATGTTATCACAGAAAACTCGACCTTATTAGCAGATTCTCTCGGAATTCATTTTATTTCAAGAATCTTTTAGAAAGAATTATGAGATGGCAAATATCCTTAAACACACACACACACAGAGCCGACTTCCATTTTGACGACTCTTGAGAGAAATCCAAATCTTAATACACTTTACTGAGTACGTATGGTTTTTGGCATGTCTACACTCACGTAATCTACTACAGTTAAGTCTACTCACGAACTATCCACTTTCAGCAGAATTTTAACCAAAGTGGAGGTTATACTTTCTCTAAATCAAATCAAAACAAAACATAACTTCGCTAGCCACAAGGATAACTGATTAAAGTCATATGCTTTCTTATGCAAGCTTACATCTTTTGTCAAAGCAGGACGGTATACAAGGCAGGAGTTCATTCATCAAATCGATATAACTAACAATCCCACAAGCCAGCCATTAGAAAATTTTTTTCTGTAAAAGGCCATATAGGTAATATTTTCAGTTTCGTGAGCCTTACGGCCTCTGTCACAACTACTCCTTCCTGCTGTTGCAGCATGAAAGCTGCCACAGACAATGTAAATGGATAAATGTGGCTATGTACCAATAAAACTTTATTTATAGATACTGGAACTTAATACAATTTTCATATGTCACAAAGCATTATCTTCTTTTGATTTTTTTCAATAATTTAGAAATGTAAAAACTATCCTCAGTTTGCAAGCCATACAAAAACAGGCCCAATCTGCCCTTTAAACCACAGTCTAACTCCTAACCTAAACCAACTCCAATAAGCCTGGTTTATACCACTTCCTAGCTATGTAACCCTGTACTTACTCCACCAGAAAAAAGCCCAAACAATAAACAAAATCAACAAAAACAACCATAACTGAATTATAACATCTTACTTTGCAGGTGGGAGTTACAGAGCTATTTTATTGGTGTAACAACAGTCGTGACAACTAACATTTATTTTGAGCTTACTATGTTCCAAATAGTGTTCTAAACATTTTTTTAGAGATTTATTTGAGAGACAGAGAGAGTGAAAGACAGTGCACAAACAGGGGAGGGGCAGAAGGAGAGGGAGAGAGAGAATCCAAGCAGACTCTCCTCCTTGGCATGGAACCCAGCTGGGGGCTCGATCCCAGGATCCCGATCTGAGCCAAAATCAAGAGTCGATGCTTAACCAACTGAGCCACCTAGGTGACCCTAAATAGTGTTCTAAGCATTTTAAATGTGTGCTAATTCATTTAATTCTCACCATAGTCTTGGGATAGATATTTTATGATCACCATTTTACAAATGAGGAACTAGGCACAGAGAGGTTAAGTATTTTATCTAAGCTCACACAGCTAGTATATGGTGAAGCTGAAGTTTACGACAGGCATTGGGTTCTGCTCTTAACCACAAATGTCCCAACCTCAGAAATTTCCCCATTCTTTTCTTAAAGTTCACATTTTAAATGACAACTTTCAGAAATTAAAATGCACAGTGGAAAAAGCACAAATGAAAAACAAATGGCAATTTTCAGAAATTAAAACGTACAATGAAATAGGCATGAGTGAATCCACTCAAGTGGATTCAAGCTTCAGTCTCCTCCTGTAAAAATGAGTAGCAATGGCCCCTGACTCCCTCCTGTGTGTATGCCGGCTGATGAGAACAGACATTGGTGAGAATGCCCGAGAAGAGGTTTGCAAAAAGCAGGTCATTATGATTTTCTCTAAATGACCCTTGATTCTCCTAATTTCAGTTTGCCTCAAGATTTTCTGTAAACAATGGCCTTTATAGATTTACAACGTTTCTCTTATTACTTGTACATTAGCAGTAAAATACTAATAAAAAGGGAGATGCCTTTCTTGTAACAGAGTATAACGTAACTGAAATCACAAGTCATTTGTATGATCTTCCTTTGCTAGGTCTTGACTTGTCAGTTGGGTCTGTGTGCTGACATTCCAAATCTGAGTGGATGCCCAATAACTAACTCTTCAAGGGTCATTTGAAAAACAATTTTAGGGTACAGACTAAAATTTATTTCACTGTAGTCTTAAATTGCCAAAGTGGCTTTTAGAAATTATAATAAAACACTACCACTCTACATAACTGCAGAATAAAAACATCTTTGAAGAACTTGACATTTTAAGACTTTGGCTGGCCAAGGAAATAAGAATTGCTAAAACTGAATTCATTCCAATTATTCCTCACTGGAAGGTAGTTACTTGCCAAAAAATTATTTCAGAGTCTATTTCCATTACTTACATCAAATTGAAGGAACCTAAATGACAGATGATCTCTACAGCATTGGGGATCATCAGCAAGGCCAAGTACATTAAAATAAGACACTGAGGATGTAGACTAGGACAAAAGAGACTCCCAGAGAAAAACTCGTCTGGCAAATATATAAAAATTATTTGTCTAATTTTCTCATTTTTTTAAACTTTCCCAAAATATTTGCTATCAGTCAATTGCACAGTTCTATACGATGCGACTGCCGTGGTAAGAAAGAGCTATTTCTTTCTTTTTTTTTTTTTATAATTTTTATTTTGTTATATTAGTCACCATACAGTACATCCCCAGTTTTTGATGCAATGATTCATTATTTGCGTATAACACCTAGTGCACCATGCAATATGTGCCCTCCTTAATACCCATCACTGGCCTATCATTTATGGAACATAAGAAATAGGAAGAAAGAGCTATTTCTTGACAGAAAAAAAAAATCTCTTTATACTACTTGAAGTTGTTCATTAACAAAGTATGTACTGAAGGAATCTCTCTGGCTTAGCAATGGCCCTCCAACCCATTCATGGGGAAAAGTCCAACACCTTCCTCGCTTCCTAGATCTAGGTTTTCACCAAATCGTGTCCATTTTATCTCCTAAAAAGCCCTCAGATACGTCCCTACCTTCTCATCTCCACTGCCAACCACCTGCTGCCAGGTGCTACATCATTCTCTGCAGAGACCACTGAATACTCTATTAACTGCTTCCTCTCCTGCTCCTTCTCTAACCAACATGGCCACAGTCATGTTTTCAAAACATCAATTAGAATGTGCCATTCCAGAATGAAAACCAATGCACGCCACAGCACAACCGTGAGGTTTTGCACGGTCTAGCCTCAGCCTGCTCCTCAGTTTCATCCTGCACTCTTCACCCTCACCTTCTGTGTCCCAGCCACACAAGCCTTCCTTGAGTTTCCTGAACACCATGTGGCTCTGTTGGCAGGGTCTTCACACATGCTGGTTCCCTTTCCCTGTAATGCTGCTTTTCTTCTGGATAACTTGGATTCAAGGCAGGATCAACTCCTTAGGAGAACTGTCCGACCTAGTCTGGCTCAGATACTCCTATTAATAACCTCAGTGAACCCTGGACCTTTTTCCTTAGAGCGCTTACCACAAATGTAATTTTACTCAGATAACGCCTGGTACCCTCAATACACAAGAAGTTCCAGAAGGCAGCAGTCGTATCCCTTTGTGTTCACCTGGTACCCTAAACATCCAGCACAATAACAGAATACCTAGGAGGAGTTCAATTAATATTTATTTACTTATATTTGTGATAAAACTCACATACCATAAAATTCACCCTTTTAAAGTGTACAATTCGGTGTTTTATAGTATATTCACAAAGTTATACAACAACCACACCATCTAATTCTATACCATCACCCTAAAGAGAAACCTCATACCCATTAGCAGTCACCCTAATCGACTTTCTGTCTCTATATTCAACTACTCTGAAAAGTTCATGCAAGTGGAATCATACACTATATGGCCTTTTCGTGTCTGATTTTTTTCACTTGGCATAATGTTTTCAAGGTTCATCAATGTTACAGAATGTACCAGTACTTTCATTCTTTTTTGTTGCCGAATAACAAGCCATCATATGGATACACCACTTTCGTTTAGTCATCGACTGATAGACATTTGGGTTGTTTCCACTTTTTGGCCACTATGAATAATGGTGCTATGAACATCTGTGCACAAGTTTTTGTGTGGACATATTCATTTCTCCTGGGTATATATTTAGAAATGGAACAGGTATGTTCTATATAGATATAGGCTGGGTCACAGGGTAACTCTATGCTTAATCTTTTGAGGAACAGCCAGACTTTTGCAAAGCAGCTGTCGATTTATGTTCCCATCAGTAACAGATGAGGTTTCCGATTTCCACATATACTTACTGAATCTTTTTTTGTCCATTTTTTAAATTACGGCCATGCTGATGGGCGTGAAGTGGTATATCACTGTGGCTCTAATAACTATGATGTTGAACACCTGATCAGGTGCTCACTGGCAATTTGTTTATCTTCTTTGGAGAAATGTCTATTTAAATTCTTTTCTCACTTGAAAATTGGGGTTTCTTTTTGTTATTGAGTTGTAAGAGTACTTTATATATTCTCAGTACAAGTCCCTTAGCAGATATATGAAGCTGTCCCATTCTGTGAGATGCCTTTTCACTTGGACATCCTCTAAAGCACAAAAGTTTTCATTTTGAACTTACTTATTTTTCTTTTATTGCTCATGCTTTTCATGTCAAACTAAGAAATGATCGCCTAATCCAAGGTCATAAAGACTTCAAACTACGTTTTCCTTTCAGAGTTTTATACAGTTTCAGTTTTAGCTCTTACATTTAGACCTTTGATCCATTTTTGAGTATATAGTGTGAGGTACAGGTCCCCTTTCATTCACTTTCATGTGGATACCCAGTTGTTCCAAGACCACTGGTTGAAAAGACTATTCTTTTCCCCACGAAAATGTCTTCACACTCTTGTTGAAAATCAATTTACCATAGACGTAAGGGTTTATTTTGTACTCTCGATCCTATTCCATTGATCTTTATGTCTATCCTTATGTCAGTACCACCCTATCTTGTTTATTATATCTTTATAGTAAGTTTTGAAATTGAGAAGTGTGAGTCTTCCTTTGTTTTCTTTTTTCTAAGATTGGTTTAGCTATTTTGAGTCCCCTGCATTTCCATATGAATTTTAGGATCAGCATGTCAACTTCTACAAAAAATGGCAACTGGGATTTTCATAGAGATTTCTTTGAATTTGTTGATCACTTCAGGTCTATTGCCATCTTAACAATGTTAAGTCTCCCAATTTGAGGGGATTACGAGGTACAAACTTCCAATCATAAAACAAATCACAGGGATGAAAAGTACAGCATAGGGAATACGGTCAATAACTATAAGAACTTTTATGGTGAGAGATGGTAACTACACTTATTGTGGTGAGCATTTCATAATATATATAACTGTCGAACCACTATGTTGTACGACTGAATCCATATAATATTGTATATCAACTATACTTCAATTAAAAAACCATAAGATGTCTTTCAATTTATTTGTCTTTTCTAACAACGTTTTTAAGCTGTACTATATAGGTCTTGTATTTCTTTTGTTAAACGTATTGCTAAGTATTTATTCTTTTTGATGCTATTACAAATGCAACTGTTTTGGAGTGTTCACTGCTAGTGTACATAAATACAATTGATTTTTATACTGATTGTGTATCTCCTACCCTTGCTAAAACTTGTTTATTAATTCTAAGTTTTTTCAGTTGGTTCCTTAAGGTTTTCCATATTCAAGATCATGCCATCTGCAAATACAGAAAGTTTTGCTGCTTCTCCGATTTGGAAGCTTTTTTACCCCTTTTCCTTGCCTAAATGCCCTTAATAGAAGTGCCAAGAGAACACATCCTTATGTTCGCCTGATCTTAGGAGGAGAGCTTTCAATCTGTCACTGGTAAGTATGATGTGAGCTGTGGAATTTTTGTAGTTCCTGCCTATTTCTACATTGTTGAGTGTTTTCATCATAAAAGGAACACGGATTTTTCAAATGCTTTTTCTGTGTCTATTAAATGACGATCACGTGGCTTTTATTTTATTAATGTATTACATTGATTGATTTTCCTATGTTAAGCTAATCTTGCATTTCTGATAAAATCATCCCACGTGGCCTTTTTTATAATCCTCTTTATATATAGTTCCTAGATTTGGTTTGCTAGTATTTTGTTGGCAATCTTTGCATCTGTATTCATAAGGAATATTGGTCTGTAGTTTTCTTGTGTTGTCTTTGTCTGGTTTCAGCATCAGGATACACTGGCCTAATCAAATGAATTGGAAAGTATTTTCTCCTCTTCTAATTTTTAGAAGACTTTGTAAAGCATTGGTATTAGTTTTTCTTTATAGCTTTGACAGAATTCACAGGTGAAGCCATCTGGGCTTGGGCTTTTTTTAACTCTGTGAGAGCTTTATTATAATTCAATCACTTGTCAGTTCAGGTGTTCTATTTCTTAAGTTAGTTTTGGTAGTTTTTGTCTGTTAAGAATTTGTCCATTTCATCTAAGTCACCTGATAATATTTTGGCATATGATTATTCCTAGTGTTCCTTTATAATCCTTTTTTATTTCTGTAAGATCGGTAGTAATGTACCTTCTTTCATTGCTGATCTCACTAACTTGAATGTTCTCTTTTTTCTTGGTCAGTCTAAAGGTTTGTCAGTTTTATTGATCTTTTAAAGAACCAACCTTTGAGTTCAATGATTTTCTCTATTTTTTATTCTCTAGTTCTTAAATTTATGCTTTAACCTTTATTTTTTTTCTTTCTGTCTGCTTTGGTTGGCTCTTTTCTAGGGTCTTAAAGTGGAGGGTTCAGTTATTGATTTGCGATCTCTTTTAAAAACATAGACATTTATAGCTACACATTTCCCTCTAAACACTGCTTTCTCGAGCTATATCCTATAAATTTTGATAGGTTGTATTTTAGGTTAATTTATATCGAGGTATTTTCTAATTTCCCTTGTGATTTCTTCTTGTACCCACTGGCTATTTTGGAATGTATTGTCTAATTTCTACATATTTGTGTGTTTCCCAAATAGCCTTCTGTTACTTATTTCTAAATGTATTCTATTGTGGTCAGAGAACATACTTTGTATGATTTCCATCTTTTGACATTCACTGAGGCTTGTTTTATAGCCTAACAGACAGTCAGTCTATCCTGGAGGATGATCCATATACATTGAAAAGAATGTGTAGTCTGCTCTTGTTGAGTGAAGTGTTCTATACATGTCTCCTAGGTCTAGTTAATTTACAGTGTTGGAATGGAACCCAAGCTGTTCTGATGTATTTAAGAGGGTACTCATTTTTTTAAGTGTACATCATTCCATTCCATATTACCCTAATGGTAAAAAGTATGCACAATAAAGCTCTCAGTTTGAAACTGCTCTTAAACACATCTGTTCTGAAAAACTCTAAGGACAGCAAAGTAGGAAAAAAATGTAGCTGTTCTAGGTTTCCTAATTAGTTTCATATCGATCTTATGGGTGCAAATAAAGGATTGCAAAACACCCTGCAAATAAAAAAATTAATAAGGACTACACAGTGAAATGTGAAAATGTTACTTCAAACAATCAGTACTAAAATTTAGTTTGCCCAAGCACTTTCTAAAAGAAAAATCCTATCATTTGATATAACCAAAATAAATTTTATGATTAAGAAACTTCATTTATGAAATTGATACTCTGGGAAGTCATAAGCATTAAAGATTATTTTAAAGTAGGCCATATGATGCAAGTCTGAAAACTGTGACAACTACACCAGCACACACAAATTATATAATGTTTTTATTATGTGATGTCTCAAAATGTCCAGAAAATAAAACTTGACTTTCTTCAAATTCTTAGAAAAGATAACTGAACTTGCATCTAGCTTTACATCACATATCCTCTTATTGAATAAAAACACTTTTCTTCATTTTTTAGAAAAGATTTTATTTATTTATTTTTTTAGAGAGAGAGCAAACACAGTGGGAGGGGCAAAGGGGGAAGGAGAAGGAGAGAGAGAATCTCAAGCAAACTCCACACTGAGCATGGAGCCTAACACAGGCTCCATCCCATGACCCTGAGATCATGACCTCAGCTGAGACCAAGAGTCAGATGCTTAACCAACTGAGCCACCCAGGAGTGCAGAGTGCAACCCTTTTCTTCTTACTACTGCATGTTGAATCATTTTCAAACTTGTAAGAGGTAGTGTTAATGATATGAGGGTGCTTTCCATCCCAAATTAATGACACTGACTGTATGACCTAAGGAAGCAAAAAAAAAATTAAGTATGGCAAAGGTATTATAGAAGGAGGTGTGGCTTATGCAGTCATAGAAACCATCACAAACCACAGGCCTGAATCTATAATATATTTGCCATGCTGTTACATCATGCCTTCTTCCAATTTTCATAGCCACAGCACAATATATCCACACAACTATGGTGTATATAAAAGGCAGTGATAACCACAGGGATGCAAAGAGATTTTTGAAACTCTCTTCATGACCAAAATAAAGGTAATGGCAGGCACATTTATTCTTACTCATAGTGTGCCTGGCTGGATCTTCTTTCACATTAGTTCCTTGAGGCTCCCTAGGTGCAACTAAGCACTTCTGGAGAAGCAAGGTCCTGGAACGCTCTGTATTCTACCCATGCCTCAGACACACTGAATGCAGAAAGACTTAAGGCCTTTCTATAACACACTTACCATGAGCAAGAGTGGGAAAGGAGATTCAGCTGAGGCTACAGGCACAAGAAAGAGGAAAGGTCATATTTAAAGTGGTTACAGATAGCAGGCAGCATGAATCTCTAGAGAGAAAGATGAAGAACATTAGAGTTAATGAAGGCAAGAGCTGATGGGTGCTTAGGAAGAGACAAGAGGACTGTGCTTCAACAAATGCCCAGATTCCTCTAGTTCTCCAATATGCATCTAGAAGAATCTGGTATGTCAAAACATCCTTCTCTCCCCGTTCAGGAAAAAACCTCCTACAAACACAGGCAGAAAAAGAGGCAAAAATACAGTAGAAGACAGCAGCACGCACTTTCAAATCTGATCAGACTGAAAACAAAAAAAGAATCTATTCAGTATGAAAGACTTTCAGCAGAGGTTTGGTAGCATGTTGGATGGAGAATCATATCTTATAAAGGGAGCAGAGAGGAACTTTATCTTTAATAACCAATACAGCATTCCTCTTTGAAAAACATTGATTTAAACAAAGTCTTTAGTTGTGCTTTTGTAAAATATACTTAGATCTACAGAAACACATTATCCTTTCACCCAGAGTATTCTTGATAAAAATGATTATATATAT
>NC_048232.1:27254321-27273993 GCF_002007445.2 Ailuropoda melanoleuca
TACTGCATGTTGAATCATTTTCAAACTTGTAAGAGGTAGTGTTAATGATATGAGGGTGCTTTCCATCCCAAATTAATGACACTGACTGTATGACCTAAGGAAGCAAAAAAAAATTAAGTATGGCAAAGGTATTATAGAAGGAGGTATGGCTTATGCAGTCATAGAAACCATCACAAACCACAGGCCTGAATCTATAATATATTTGCCATGCTGTTACATCATGCCTTCTTCCAATTTTCATAGCCACAGCACAATATATCCACACAACTATGGTGTATATAAAAGGCAGTGATAACCACAGGGATGCAAAGAGATTTTTGAAACTCTCTTCATGACCAAAATAAAGGTAATGGCAGGCACATTTATTCTTACTCATAGTGTGCCTGGCTGGATCTTCTTTCACATTAGTTCTTTAGGCTCCCTAGGTGCAACTAAGCACTTCTGGAGAAGCAAGGTCCTGGAACGCTCTGTATTCTACCCATGCCTCAGACACACTGGATGCAGAAAAACTTAAGGCCTTTCTATAACACACTTACCATGAGCAAGAGTGGGAAAGGAGATTCAGCTGAGGCTACAAGCACAAGAAAGAGGAAAGGTCATATTTAAAGTGGTTACAGATAGCAGGCAGCATGAATCTCTAGAGAGAAAGATGAAGAACATTAGAGTTAATGAAGGCAAGAGCTGATGGGTGCTTAGGAAGAGACAAGAGGACTGTGCTTCAACAAATGCCCAGATTCCTCTAGTTCTCCAATATGCATCTAGAAGAATCTGGTATGTCAAAACATCCTTCTCTCCCCGTTCAGGAAAAAACCTCCTACAAACACAGGCAGAAAAAGAGGCAAAAATACAGTAGAAGACAGCAGCACGCACTTTCAAATCTGATCAGACTGAAAACAAAAAAAGAATCTATTCAGTATGAAAGACTTTCAGCAGAGGTTTGGTAGCATGTTGGATGGAGAATCATATCTTATAAAGGAAGCAGAGAGGAACTTTATCTTTAATAACCAATACAGCATTCCTCTTTGAAAAACATTGATTTAAACAAAGTCTTTAGTTGTGCTTTTGTAAAATATACTTAGATCTACAGAAACACATTATCCTTTCACCCAGAGTATTCTTGATAAAAATGATTATATATATATAATATATATATATATATATAATGTTAGGGGTGCCTGGGTGGCTCAGTCAGTTAGGTGGCCAACTCTTGGTTTCAGCTCAGGTCATTCTCCCTCTGCCCCTCCCTGCACTAGGGCACATGTGCTCTCTCTCTCAAATAAATAAATAAATCTTAAAATATATATATATAATTTTAAAGTATCTTTTAAAGAAATTTTGTGTAAACATTTTTTTTGTTAAGCCAATTCTAAATTAATAGAGTTAAAACTGAAGCTATTGTATTCAACATATCTTTTGTATAAAAAATCAAGATTAAAATTTCATATATTTTAGAATTGAAAATATCCAAGGGAATCACTACACAAAGTATCAAAATTTTAGAGTAATATGGCTCCAGTAAATAGAAATTTTCATAATTTAAAAATTTGAACTAAGGAATAAATATGATACATCAATTATGATTCATACTTCTTAGCTACATTAAATAAATATAAAGTGTAATTGGACAAGAGAAAGTTATTATCTTGGCAGGTCAAAAAGGTGGAAGTCACTATAACTTCAAATAAGAACATTTACCTATTTAGTAAATGTTTGCAAAAAAGTATAAAACTTTATTAAAAATCCCTGATCAAATAAAATGTGTCCCAAGGTATCATTAGAGCTGCAATATTTAAAGTATACGAAGTAGTGGTTGATACATGTATACATTGTGAAAGTATCCCCCCATCGAGTCAATTAACACATCATCATCTCACACATGTAATCCCCCTCTTTTTTGGCGAGAACATTTAAGTTCTACTAGCTCAGCAAATTTCAGAATGATACACCATAGTCACCATGTCATACATTAGATCCTCAGACCTTACCCATTTTACAACTGAAAGTTTGTACCCTTTTACCAACCTCTCCCTATTTTCCAGACACCCCAACCCTTGTCAGCCACTTTTCTACTTTCAACTTTGTCTATCAGTTCAACTTTTTCTTCCTTAGATTCCACACTTGTCTTTCTCTCTCTGGCTTATTTCACTTAGCATAACGCCCTCCAGATCTATCCATCCATTTGTTGCCACAAAGGACAGGATTTCCTATATGTGTATATGTATACATGTATTTTCTCCAATCTTGCCAGTTTTTATTAATATGACTTATTTGTAGGACACAGAATTATCTTTTATTTTCCTACTGGAAATATATCTTCAGTATATTCAGTATACAGGTAGCAATGCATCTGGTCTTGGTATGACAAGACAGAGATGAATCCAATCTAAATGACTAAAAGGACACTAAAAACTTACCTATAACTTTAAATAATAGGTTAATTGTAACATTTTTAAAAACTGGTCAACTGATATTTTAATTACCTATCATTTTACATTTATGTATTTGAAAACTAAAAATCAAAGTAGATTTTGATGAAATACCACTCAACAATAAAAAACAAACTACTGATGCATGCAATTACTCGGATGAATATTAAAGGAATTGTGCTAAATAAAAAAGTCAATCCCAAACGATTACATACTCTAAGATTCCATTTATATAACATTATTGAAATGAAAAAATTATAGAAATAGAGAACGAATTAGTAGTTGCCAGGGGTTAGGGATGGGAGGATGGGGTAGGTAAGCGTGGTTATAAAGGGGTAACATGAAGAATCCTTGTGATGGAACTGTTCTCTTCTTGACTGTGATAGATAAAGGAAGCTACTCATGTGATAACAAGTTCATAGAAACTAAATGTATACATATGCAAATGAGTTCAAGTAAAACTAGGGAAATCTGAATAAGACCCGAACTGTATCAAAGTATCATCTGGATGGTATTCTAGATGTTACCATTTTGGGGAAAATGCATAAAGATTACATTGGGTGCCTATTATTTCTTATAACTACATGGGAATTTACAATTATCCCAAACTTAAAAGTTTAATAAAAAAAATAGCTTCAAGGGGCTCAGAGCACATTCTCAAAGACAGTTATTAAATTGCCTATCCATTACAGAATTCCAATTTCTTAAAGTAATCTTCCTTCATTATCTACATTCCACTTTAGTTGGTGTCAGCCCATGAAGGAAGGCAGATTTCAGCAGACAAAGGGAGAAATGTCTTGAGGTTGTAAAGAATGCAATAAAAACATATTAATATTTTAAAATGTAGATCTTGAAATGTACTTGAAAGTTTGAGATCATAATGACATAAACAAGTATTTATGACCTAAGAAGAACTGCCTTCTTTGGTACTTTGAAGTATTTAAAAAAATCATATAGAATTAAATTACAAAGCTAACACACTTGTTTATGCAGCTGGTCTTTTTTAAAATTGAGGAACTTTAAACCTACAATTCTAATAGGCTTACTGGTGACACCCCAATCCTTTGAAAAATAAATGAAATATCATAAATCATCTGACAGTTCTTAAGCTTAGATTTTTATCATCACTCAGATGCTTGAAAAATAAAAAGCAATATGAAAGGATAGGATCTTGTTTTGTGCCTTATAAAGTTTAAGATAGAAAATAAATCATACTATTAAACATCATTTAGAACCCTAACTTCAATACTTAGGATTGAACTGGCATAATATTCTTGGTCATTCCTATGAGAATTCATGCAAGTAGAGTAGCTTTTCTTACAAAATATTTCAGAACTCTGGCACTTCCTGTGATAAATGAAGCAATAAGGCTTTGGAATTGCAATTGGGTATATTTAAGTACTTCATACAGGCAACCAGACTGTCATCCTGCTGGATATGTAGCACTATGAATTTATTATTTGGCATCCAAAGGAATGTCTGAATACTTATAAAGAGTAAAGGGTTGGGGTAAGCCCTTTTAATTTTAAGCTACAAATTCAGGACCACATTAGAGCTACAGAGTTCAACCTTTATTTTCTGGCAAGTTGATGTAATGAAAAATATTCACAGATTTTGCAGGAAATGTTGAAATGAAAAATCTATAAATACCTCCAAAATGTTTAAGAGTCAACAAAAGAACAGTAAGATCTACGTGTTAGCCACAGCATCCTGAGAATTTTTATCATAGTCAAGTTTCAAGAAAATAAATTATGGGACACATTCTCCATGACCTGATTATAAGGTACCTTTATGACTGGTCAATGAACAATTCAACTGACATTCCAATTCATAAAAGTATGCCTTCAGAAGTCCCCTGGAGTAGCACGAGGGGAGTGAGGTCAAAGCTGTACCTATATAAGATTGTCATCATTTTAGATCTCAGTGGTTTTTAAATTCATTTTTAAGATACAGCTACCAAAGTGGTAGCCTCCCAGTAAGGGCTTAACTAATGTCACGTCCCTATCAGGCTGTGTACAGGCATTTGATAAACATTTGAAAAAATGGCTAACTTCTTAAATTTTGCATATTATTGCTAATGAAAAATTCTTAGATTTAATTTTAAAATGTACATTTTGTTCCTCATGAAATTATCAAATATTCAATATATATCAAAGAATATTTTGCCATGTGTAAGTTATAAAAAAAAATAATAAACACTCTTCCCACTAGCCACTTTAGGGTATAAAACCTTACTAGTAATTTTGAAGTTGCCTTTATGGGCTTTTTCATTCCAATTCCAATCGTCCTTGCCATGCCTTCTTCCCATACAATGAATTTGGTTTGTTTCCTTTCCTTTATAAGAAAAGTATCCCTAGTCAACAGTATGTAATTTTTCAAGATTTTGGATGAAATTACATTGGTTGGAATCATATTGGGAGTATTCTTATATGTTCGTGACATTCATCCGTGACAGTATGTTTGAATATAGCACAATGTATGCCTTCTCCTGTTGATGGATATCTCAGTTCTTTTCAGTTTTCTGGAATATTGTCATATATGTTTCTCTGTGCACATTTACAAGAGTTTCTATGCCTCAACATGGAATTGTTTGGTTGGTATACACACAAGTTATTAGATAATGACAAACTGCTTTATGTGGTTGATCCAATTTATACTACTACTAGCAAGGGTGAGAGAGGTGAGGATACTCCCTTGCCAACACTTCTGCCTATTTGGTGGATATAAAATAGTATCTCCTCATGATGTTTTTAAAGTTCTTTTTTCTTTCTTTTGAAGTAAATTTACATAAAATAAAATGCACCAACCTTAAGTGTACCATTCCATGAAGTTTTTACAAATGCATATACCTTGTAACCCAAACCATTACCATCGCCTCAAAGAAAGTTCCTTCATAATCCTTCCCAGTCAATTCCTGCCCATTCCCTAGACAAAACCACTCTATTCTTTTCCCTCCGAAAAGTTGCTCATACTAGAACTTCATAAAAACGTAATATTGTACTGTACGTATTCTTTTGTATAAGACTTCTTCCAGTTACTATGAGATTCATCCATGTTGTTGTAGGTATCAGTACTCTGTTTCATTGTATTGCTGAGTAGTATTACCTGACCCCCAAAGTGATGAAGCTTATGACGCCCAACCGATTGAGCCACCCAGGTGCCCTATTTAATGTATTCTTAAATATTGTGTAATTTTATTAAAAATGGGAAATAGGTTATTATTGATAATCTCAATTCAAAAATACTCATTACGTATTAGGACTGCTCCATCATATACTCTCTCTTTGGAAATATTAAATACATCATATTGCAAGCAATTTTGTCTAATAGAACATAGGACATTATAGTAAGACAAGAATTTCTAAAAATGGGACAAGAACTCTACAACTTGGCAGTAAAATAAAAAAGTGCATATAGTCCAAGAGCATACATGCTGGAAATAGGATCAGGAAATTTCCTTAATCCACTCTCACTTAAAGTATATTTTATGATGGGTCAAGAAGGGGGCTAAATATATCATGACCTCGGTGTAGAGTTATCTAGAATCCTGATCCTTGAAGCATGGACTCTTTGTTAACTATTCCAAAGCCAACTGTTTTTTTCACTTCTGGCCCATAAAATCATGACAAAGCGTCTTTGGTCTCTGCTAAAGGCAGGCCTGTATCCAAAAGCTCTTAGGTTTCCCACTTGGCCTTGTTTCTATTGCACCTTGTTTGTTTCACTTCTTCCACTTCACTATTACCCCTTTTCCCCATTCTCTGCTTCTTCCTGCCATCACTAATTTCATTTTCTGTATCTTCACTATCTGATTCTTCAGACATCTGTATTTATCAGGATCTAAGAATGAACAGATCAAATCACCACACCAACCCTAAAAGGTATCCCTCGGGGCTTTCCTTTTTTAAATTTTGAATCCAGCTAAGTTAATATAGTGTTACATTAGTTTCAGGTGTACAACACAGTGATTCAACAATTCCATATATCATCTAGTCATCATCATGACAAGTGCCCTCCTTAATCCTCATCACCTACTTAACCCATCCTCTCTCCTCCTCCCCATCAGTAACCATCAGTTTGTTTTCTATAATTAAGAGCCTGTTTCTTAGTTTCTCTCTTTTTAAGATTTATTTATTTATTTGGGAGAGAAAGAGAGAGCATGAGCAGGAAGGGCAGATGGAGAGGGAGAATCTCAAGCAGACTCCACATTGAGCATGGAGTCTGATGCGGGGCTCAATCTCATGATCCTGAGATCTTGATCTGAGCCGAACTAACAGTCAGAAGCTTAACCAGCTGTGCCACCCAGGCACCCCCCCTCTCTTTTTTTTCCATTGTTCATTTGTTTTGTTTCTTAAATTACACATGAGTAAAATCATATGGTATTTATCTTTCCCTGACTGACTATTTTGCTTAGCATTATACTCTCTAGATCCACCCATGCTATTGCAAAGGCAAGATTTCATTCCCTTTGATGGCTGAATAATATTTCATTGTATATATACTCCACGTCTTCTTTATCCATTCATCTACCAGCGGACACTTAGGTTGCTTCTGTAATTTGGCTCTTGTAACCAATGATGCTATAAATATATGGGTACATGTACACCTTAGAACTAGTGTTTTGTATTCTTTGGGTAAATACCTACTAGTGTGATTACTGGATTGTAGGGTAGTTCTATTTTTCACTTTCTGGCAAACCTCCATACTGTTTTCCACAGTGATTGCACCAGTTTGCATTCCCACCAACAGTGCACAAGGGTTCCTTTTTCTTCACATCCTTGCCAACACCTGTTGTTTTTTGTGTTGTTGATTTTAGCCACTCTGATAGGTTTGAGGTGATACCTCATTGTAGTTTTGATTTGCATTTCTCTGATGGTAAGTGATGAAGAACATCTTTTCATGTGTCTGTCTGCTCATGCCTTCTGCCCATTTTTTAATTGGATTATTTGGTTTTTGGATGTTGAGCTGGATCAGTTCTTTATTGTGTTTTAGGCACTAACCCTTTATTGAATATGTCATTTGCAAATATCTTCTCCCATTCTGTAGGTTGCCCTTTACTTTTGGTGGATTCATTTCAACATACAGAAGCTTTTTATTTTGATGTAGTCCCAGTAGTTTATTTTTGCTTTTTGTTTCCCTTGCCTCAGGAGACATAACTAGAAAAAAACTGCTATGGCCGATGTCAAAGAAGTTACTATCTGTGTTCTCTTCTAGGATTTTTATGGCTTCAGGTCTCACATCTACACCTTCAATCCATTTTGAATTTATTTTTGTGTATGATATAAGAAGTCGTCTTTTTTTTTTCTCTTCAGTTTTCCCAACACCATTTATTAAAGAGACTATCCTTTTCCCACTGGATATTCTTTCCTGCTTTGTTGAAGATTAATTGACCATATAGTTGTGGGTTTATGCGTGGATTTTCTATTCTGTTCTATTGATCTAGGTATCTATTTTTGGCTAGTATCATACTGTTTTATTACAGCTTGGTAATATAACAATGTCTGGAATTATGATGCCTCCAGCTTTGCTTTACTTTTTCAAGACTGCTTTGGCTATTTGGGGTCTTTTGTGGTTCTATACAAATTTTAGAATTGTTTGTTCTAGTTCTGTGACAAATGTTGTTGGTATTTTAACAGGGATTGCAGTAAATGTGTAGATTGCTTTGAGTAGTACAGACATTTTAACAATCTTTGTTCTTTCACTCCATGAGCATGGAATGCCTTTCCATTTCTTTGTGTCATATTCGATTTCTTTCATCAGTGTTTTATAGTTTTCAGAGTACAGTTCTTTCACCTCTTTGGTTAGTTTTATTCCTAGCTATCTTATTTTTTTGGATGAAACTGAAAATGTGATTGTTTTAATTTCTCTGTTGATTCATTATTGGTGTATAGAATTTCTGTACATTGATTTTGCATCCTGCAGTTTCACTCAACTTGTGTATGTTCTAGAATTTTTTTGTGAAGTCTTTTGGGTTTTCTACATATACTATTATGTCATCTGCAAATTGTGAAAGTTTTACTCATTCCTTACCAACTGGATGCTTTTTATTTCTTTCTGCTGTTTGATTCCTGTGGCTAGGACTTCCACTATGTTGAAAAAAAGTGATGTGAGTAGCCATCCTTGTCTTATTCCTGATCTTAGGGGAAAAGCTCTTAGTTTTTCCCCACTGAGGATGATGTTATCTATGGGTTTTTCATATATAACCTTTATTATGTTGAAATATGTTCCCTCTAAACCTACTTTCTTGAGGGTTTTTTACCAGGAATGGAAGTTGTACTTTGTAAAATGCTTTTTCTGTCTCTGTTGAAATGATCATATATGGTTTTTATCCTTTCTCTTATTGATGTGGTGTATCACATCGATTTGTAAATACTGAACCACCCTTACAACCCAAGGATAAATCCCATTTGATCATGGTGATTTTTTTTTAATGTATTGTTGGATTCAGTTTGTTAGTATCTTATTGAGGATTTTTGCATCTTTGTTCATCAGGGATATTGGCCCACAATTTTCTTTTTTAGTGTTGTCTTTGTCTAGTTTTGGTATTAGGATAATGCTGGCCAATGGAATGAATTTGGAAGTCTTCCTTCCTTTTCTATTTTTTGGAATAGTTTGAGAAGAAAAGGTATTAGCTCTTCTTTAAATATTTAATAGAATTCACCTGTGAAGCTATCTGGTCCTGGACTTTAGTTTGTTGGGAGTTTTTTGATTACTGATTCAATTCCTTTGGTGGTTATCAGTCTGTTCAAATTTTCTATTTCTTCCTGGTTCAGTTTTGGAAGTTTACATGTTTCTAGGAATTTATCCATTTCTTCTAGATTGTCCGATTTATTGGCATAGAGTTTATAATTATTCTCTTATAACTGTCTATATTTCTGTTGTACTGGTTGTTATTTCTCCTCTCTCGTTGTTTTTATTTCAGTCCTTTCTCTTTTGTTCTTGGTAAGACTGGCTAGAAGTTTATCAATTTTATTGATTTTTTTTTTCAAAGAAACAGCTCCTGCTTTCATCGATCCATTCTATTGTATTTTTTTAGTTTCTGTATCATTTATTTCTGCTCTAATCTTTATTATTTTCTTTCTTCTGCTGGTTTTAGGTTTTGTTTGTCATTCCATTTCTAGCTCCTATATGTCCAAAGTCAGGTTATTTGAGATTTTTCTTGCTTCTTGAAGTAGGACTACATTGGTATAAACTTCCCTCTTAGAACTGTTTTTGCTGCATCCCAAAGGTTTTGGACCATTAGACAATGTGGGGTCTGTGCACCAGGGCAGCTGGGGGCACAAGGCTGGACATGGTGCAGCAGTTGGGTACAGTGTGGACCAGCAGCTGTGCACTCAGCAGCTGCAAGGGTTGTGTGCAGGGCTTTAACAAAATTTGCCCTGAGCTCAGGGCCAAGGCTAGCAGGCTTAGAGTGGGTGAGTACTCAGCAGAACTCATGGGCATGGCCCACTGCTGGCAGGTTAGGTAGCTGGTGTCTGTGCAGTGCTGCCTCCTGCAGGTGGCTCTGTTTATGCTGGGGGGATGGGGGAGAAAATGGCACCTGCCAGCTCCCTTGTTTTCAGAGAAGTCCCCCAACATGCTCTGAAATCAGTATAAACATATCTGTCTCCTGTTTGCCCCTGACTTTGTGTAAACTGCTGTTTTTATGTCGCCTCTCCATGCAGGCTGCTGTCTCTTTAAGGGCAGAAACCCAGCTATCACACACCCTCTTGGCTCATGCACTAAGTCCACTGACTTTTAAAGCTCCAGGCTCCAAGTCCCACTGGTTTTACAAACTCCAATTCAGTCTCTCTGGTTTTTAAAGCCAAATGCTATGGGGATTAGTCTTCCCTGTGTGAGCTCCCTGTTGCAAGAGCCCGTTTATCTGCCATATCCATGCACGCAGCTCTCTCCGTCTTGCAGGCAGCCTCCCTCCATCTTTCCAACCTTCCTATCAGATGCAGCTTCTTCTCTACATTTAGTTGTGGAGTTTGTTCCGCCAGTCTTCAGATCACTCTCTGGTTTATTGCCTTGGGTGTGGATGATATCTAGTTGTAAATGTGGAACAGGGTAATAAGCTCAGGGTCCTTCCACTCTGCTATCTTCTTGGCTTCTCTTTTTAAGTCTTTTCTCCATATGCTTTTCCTTAACTTTCTTCATATACTCTTCATAGTCAAATTTGTCCTCTTTCTAAAGCCTTTCTTTTGCTTTATTAAGGTTGCTACTGGTATTATCCTCTTCCTTAGTCTCATTCACAATACATTTCTACATTGGTGGTCACTGGTGAGCCAACCTCCCTTCATTAGTAAACATAATTTTCTTATTCACTTAAAGTGTTTTCATTACTCTGTTTCTGTGATTTGATTTTTCTGTGCCTCATCAGTATTAGAAGCAGACTGTGTCTCATCAGTATTAGGAGACCTTTTTGTTTTTACCACTTTTTCTTCCAGTTTCCCCCTCATCTGCCTCTCTTCCTCCCCCTCGTCCCTTTACTATTAATATCACTGGGCAGCCTGTACTCTTCTTCTGCTTCTGGTATCTTTCTACCTGCCTGAAGGACGGACATTTTCTCACTGAAATAAGCTCTAAATTTTACTTAGTCATTGGTAAGAGACAGAGCCCTAGGCTCATTAATAATCCTTAGTCAGTTCTTTCTACATTCTGAAGAAATCTTACCCATGGTGTCACAGCAAGAACAAGAGACGTCACACATCTGGGTAAAGATAACTTATTCAAATCAAATGCTTCTTCATCATTCATCATATATACTAACACATGTAGAAGACAAAACACCTGTGAGCTCTTTCTTCTAACTGTTGATCTTGGGCTAAAAATGACTCCATTTTGGGTTTTTTTTTTTTTCTTCTAGATATCTGTATGTTTTTATGGATTTTTATTTCCTTCATAGGCACCTTCTTCTCAAGAAGCTGCTATACCATCCTTTTTTTTTTTTAATTTTCTGGGAGAAGCAAAATTAATAAAGCTTCGTCATCTATTTGGCAGGTCTATCTCCTCTGTTAATATGAACTGGCAGCCTCCAGACAATCAAACCAAAGAACCTAATTCATGGCCTGGATATCCAACACTCTGGCTGAAGTATGAGAAGCAAAGAGCACTCTTGCAGATAAACTTATTGCAGTCTTCCATTTTCCTTATCTGTTGCTATCAACCATAGAAGTCAAGAATAGAAATACCAGAGTATATAGACAGTAGAAAACTTGGTTTAGACACTGAATCTTTTTACAACTGAAAAAATATATACAATATACTTCTTCAGATGGCTTTTCAAAAAGCAATGTAGGAACTTATTTTTACTTTTTTTTTTTTACCACAGCTCACAAACTATGTTGTTTTGCTCCCAATTGACAGGGGTGGTATGTTTTTTATTTTCTTACCAACCCAAACATATTCAGACTTTTTCTAACTTAAACATAACAAGGTCTTTCACAGATTTGGTTTGTTTTACCTAGAAAAAAGTAAAGTAAATGTCTCTGGGGAAGATTTTTGATAACTGCACTCATAGCACAGTTATCAGCAAAGTCGATGCCCAAGATTCTGCTTCATCATGAACTAATCTTTGGAGACATCCTTATGTTTAAGAAGTCAAACTGGCAGCAAAACAAGTATATTTATGTGTTGATTTTGTCAAACATTTTGTCTTAGATCCCTCCTATTGATAAGATTGCTGAAAAGTTGTGATTCTTTCCTAGTTCTTGGAAAACCCAAAGGCTTGAGAAATTGATCAGTTCTTTCTTACCTATTCTTTTCTCGAAAATCTTTTAAGTATACTCTATTGTATGAAATCTTACACTGAATGAAATCTGAAGCCAACATAATTTTCCTATAAATGACTCAACCTATTTGCCAGGCTCCACCCACCCACCCCAAAAATCTTACTTGACCTCTGAAGTCCAGCAACTTTACTATAAAAACCCAGTAACACAGTATGCCCTTTCAATCTTCAGATTCTAGTTGTCTTTTATTTTAGAAAAGTTTAATCTCTAAGCATTAATTTTACTGCATTAGCTTGGTTATTGTGTCTGCAATTATACATATGATGGATCTGCTCTGCCTGTCTTCTATATCAGTGGTCTATAAATTAAGGTACAATGGGGCTACATGAAGACTTTCCAAGAGATATGTTGGCACAGACAGTTTTAAGGCAATCAAATTCCAGATCATCAACTTCCATCTTTTTTACTACTGATCTTTCGGCAAATATACCTGTAGCTAAGATATCAAGCCAGCTTCTTTCTCATTTCTTCCTCCCCTCCTTCACAATCACTTTTCCCACTTTATAAAAGAAATGCATACCACTCATTAATCCCAACTAGTGCATTTCCACGGAATATAAAAACTCTCCAGAATGTCAAACCTGTAAATCCTCCCTTTAATCAAACCAGAACGATAAGGATTTGTATATCCCCCATCATGTATACATACAAATAACATATATATTTTATTAAGAAATGGACTATGTGGGCCTACGTTAGTATAAGTTCAGATATATAGTAAAATGAAGCAGTAATGAGGGCATTTTTACTTAAGGACCTTACATCTTCCATACCATTATTATTATAAAAGAATTACCTCAACTTTGGAAGACTTCAGTGAACACAAAGCAAAGAAATATCGATGGCAGCAGTATCTTACTGTATCTAGGCAACGCATAGTAAGGCTCTGTGCCTTATCTATTTATCTATATTAGAATTAGAATTCAGCTGTGTGATGGTTGTCATGGAGACATACATTAACATATTTATTTGAGCTGAAAAATCAAGTTGGACTTTTACCCACAGAGGAAGTCTGATTTGAAAGATAAACTTGAAACTGAAGACTAGCTTTGTCAATTAGATTAAATGGCGACCATTTTCCTTAAAGTGAATGATCTACGTTTATAGCTGCAAGGTTTTGATAAAAAATACATTTCAGACTTAACGTTAAGACAAAAATTACTCTAAAAACTCACTGTATATTGGAAAATATATATGAAAATTAATAATGTTTCTAAACAGCTCTAAGTATTTTGGGTTAAACAAGGTACCTGTAAGCAAAGAGTAATAAGTTTTAATAGTCTTCTGATAAATCTTAATTAACCCTTTTTGATAAACTTCCCCAAACAGACAAAGTGATAATAAATCCCTCTGCAAGTCAGGTGGTTTCCAATTCTTTGCTTTCTACAAGTGATTGAGAAATTGAGTTGTCAGTAGATAGATTTTTATAATAATTTATAGGTCACTTTATGATTTCTGGCACCTAACTCAGCAGGATGAGAGAAGTTAATGAATGATGTAGTTCTGGCATATTGTAAACACTAATATTTTAAAATTAAAGGGGTTACATCACTCTTTTAAATGTGTATTTGACTTGGCTCACTTCTCTCATTTCTTTCTTTCTTTTTTTTTTTTTTAAAGTAGGCTCCACACCCAGTGTCCACACTGGGTCTTGAACTCACAACCCTGAGATCAAGACCTGAACTGAGATCAAGAGTTGGACACTTAACCAACTGAGCCACTCAGGTACCCCTCACTTCTCTCACTTCTAATCTCCATGACCTCACTATTTTTCTACAGTGTCTCTTTTTTCTTACACTCCTTCTAATTATGTTTTCATTTCTTTAGTAGTTTTGTTTTCTCTTCAACTTCTTTCCTAAGTTCTGTTTCTAATTTTACAATTAAGTTTACTTATAATTAATTTATAAGTTATAGTTTAACCATTTCCCATTTTGTGTATGATGTGAGATAGGGATCCAGTATTATTCTCTTTCATCTGAGCAATCTCTTGCCTTAGCACCATACACTGAAAAATCTGTCCATCTCTCTCCCTAATGATCTACAATACCAGTTTTGTCATAAATCTAAGTTCCATAAATAAATGGATCTGTTTCTGAATGCTCTTTTCTTTCCACTGACCAACATGTATATCCTTACACTGGTTTAATAATGGGTAGTAAGGAGGGCACGTATTGCATGGTGCACTGGGTGTTATACGCAACTAATGAATCATCGAACTTTACATCGGAAACCGGGGATGTACTGTATGGTGACTAACATAATATAATAAAAAATCATTAAAAAAATAATAACAGGTTTCATATTAAATCATTATATAAGGCAAGAAAAACACTGTTCTTCAGAAGTGTCTCTGTAATTTTTAGACCATTGTTTAAAAATAATTTCCACCAATGTTTTATTGATTGACTTTTTAAAATATAATTTTCTACAGATTTCTTCTGTCTTTTTTCACATCTGTGAACATAATCACATGACATTTTTCTTTCTTTTTCATTTATTTTTTATTTTTATTTTAATTCCAGTATAGTTAGCATAGCATTATATTAATTTCAGTTGTACAATACAGTGATTCAACAATTCCATTTATCAGCCAGTGCTCATCACAACAAGTGGGCTCCTTAATCCCCATCACCTATCATCACCCATCACCCCTCTGGTAACCATCAATTTGTTCTCTATAGCTAAGAGTCTGTTTCTTGCTTTGTCTCTCTTTTTTTTCCCTTTGTTCATTTGTTTTTTTTTCTTAAATTCTATATATGAGTGAAATCACATGGTATTTCTCTTTCTCTTATTTCACTTAGCATTATACTCTCTAGCTCCAAACATGTTGCAAATGGCAAGATTTCATACTTTTTATGGATATAGTGGAATATTTTATATATGCGTGTATATATATAATATATACAATGGAATACTGTAAATATATAATATATAATAATGGAATATTATATATAATGTATTCATATATACATATATAGTGGATTATTCCACTATTTATATATAAAACACATCTTCTTTATTCATTTATCTATTGATGGATGATTCCATAATCTGGTTATCATAAATAATGCTGCAATAAACATATGGATGCATATATCCTTTCGAATTAGTATTTTTGTATTTTTGCGGTAAATACCCAGTAGTGCAATTACTGGATTGTAGGGTAGTTCTATTTTTAACTTTTTGATCAACCTCCATACTGTTTTCCACAGTAGCTGCACCAGTTTCTATTCCCACCAACAGTGCACAAGGGTTCCTTTTTCTTCACATCCTTGCCAACACCTGTTGTTTTTTGTTGTTGATTTCAGACATTCTGACAGGTGCGAAGTGGTATCTCATTGTAGTTTTGATTTGCATTTCCCTGATAATGAGTGATGTTGAGCATCTTTTCATATGTGTGTTGGACCACTCCTCTTCCACGTACATCCAGAATTATAATGTTAGGCATCGCCAAAATAGCAACAACAACAATATTCAATAGCAGTAGTAGTAGTAGTAATATTAACCCCCCCAAATTCTGTTAGGAATTTGATTGTAAGTGCATTAGGAAAATTAACATCTTTACAACATTTAGCCTCCCAATATATTAATACAGCATTTCTGTTCATTCAATTGGATCATAGTTAACGTCCAACAGGAGTTTATAACTTTCTCAATAAAGGTCATAGACACTGTTAGATTTATCAAAACGTGATTTATATTGTGTTCTATATTTCATTCTGTATTGTAAATTGTGTAATTTTAAAATTAAATTTACTATAGTAACTTCACTGCGGAGAAGTCTGACGTATTACCTTAAGCAAGTGGTCAAGGTTAACATTACCAATAATGTTACGTTGTATGGTATCATAAAATCATGAGGTCCATTCTACCAAAGACCTCACCACTATGCTTCAAAAGTGTCAGGGCTCTGAAAAGAAAAAAGCAAGGAATAGCTGCAAATTGGGGTAGACTAAAAAGATATAGCTACCCAGATTTGGTCCTGAAACAGAAAAAAGGTATCAGTAGAAAAACTGGGAAAATCTGAATAAAAGCATAGTTTAGTAACATTATTGTACCAATGTCAATTTTTTAGTTTTGAAAAAATACAGCATATAGCATGGCCACATGGGATGTTAATTATTTCAGAATAAAATGTTCTTAAAATTATATTCTGTTTTTTTTTGTTGCCATTGCTGGTCTATAGAAATGTCATTGGCTTACTTACACTGCTTTTGTATCCAAAAACCTTGTTAAACTCTCCAGTTAATTCTAGGAATTCAGCTGTAGAGTCCTGGAAATTTTCTACATGGACAATTACACCAATTTGCCAATAATGACAGTGTTTTTTTCTTCCTTTCCATTCCTACACCTTTTCTTTTATGATCCTCTCCCTCTTCCCCCCACCGCCCCTCTTATTCTGCTGGCTAGGATCTCTGGTAAAATCTCCATTCTATACTATTTTGAATACAAATGGTGATATCAGGGATCCTTATCTTTTAAGACTTAAATTGTCTCCTCTGACATCACTGTAGCAATATTTTTTCTAAATATGTCTCCTGTGGCAAGGGAGATAAAAGCAAAAATGAACTATTGAGACTATATCAGAATAAAAAGTTTCTGCACAGTGAAGGAAATAATCAACAAAAGCAAAAGACAATCTACTAAATGGAAGATGATATTTGCAAATGACATATCCAATAATGGGTTAGTATCCAAAATACATAAAGAACTTACACAGCTCAACACCCAAAACCCAAATAACCCAATTAAAAAATGCGCAGAAGACATGAACGGACATTTCTCCAAAGAAGATATCCAGATGTGGGTAGGAGACACATGAAAAGATGCTCAACATCATTATCGGGGAAATGAAAATCAGAACCACAATGAGATATCGCTTTACACCTGCCAAACCGCTAAAATCAAAAACACAAGAAGTAGCACGTGTTGGCGAGGATGTGGAGAAAAAGGAACCCTTGTGCACTGTTGGTGGGAACAGAAACTGGTGCAGCCACTGTGGAAAACAGAATGGAGGTTCCTCAAAAAACTAAATATAGAACTACCTTATAATCCAGTGATTGCACTACTGGGTATTTACCCAAAAAATACAAAAACACTAATTTGAAAGACATATGTACCCCTATGTTTATTGCAGCATTATCTATAAGAGACAAGTTATGGAAGCAACCCAGTTATCCATTGATAGATGAGTGGATAAAGAAGTGATATATCTCACACATACACACACACACACACGCACACACACATATACATACAAAATGGGATATTATTCAGCCATCAAAGGGAATGAAATCTTGCCATTTGCAACAACATGGATGGAGCTAAAGAGTATAATGCTAAGCAAAGTAAGTCAGAGAAACAAATACCATGTGATTTCACTCATATGTGGAATTTAAGAAACAAAACAAACAAAGGAATAAAAAGACAAACCAAGAAACAGACTTTTAGCTACAGAGAACTGATGGTTTCTGGAGGAGAGATGAATGGGGGGATGGATAAAATAGGTGATGGGGATTAAAGGGTACACTTATCTTCAGGAGCACTGAGTAACGTATATAGAATTGCTGACTCACTGTATTGTATACCTGAAACATATTAATATAACACTGTATGTTAACCATACTGGAATTAAAATTAAAAACTTTAAAAAAAAGACTTAATTATCTCTGTTCATGGCCAGAGGTAATCTTAATTTCACCAGACTCTAAAAAGCAGTTAGTGGCTTTTATTTTGAACATTCCCACAGAGAAAGCAATATTATTGAGGGGTTTTTTTAGTTTTAAATACTGAAATGTTTGTTCAAAAGGCATAAAAGAGTATAACACAAAGAAAAGGAAGTAACATGAGGACAAAAAAGAAAAGCAATATGGTATTGTTATTAGAACAAAATAAAAGCTGTGCCATTAACCATGTTAACCTGCAGACAATTAACACTGTCCAAACTTTACCTTCCCCCTGTGTCACAGTGTGGAGCTGTCACTGAGAAGTGGCTGCCTAGCCAGAGTCTACATTTCCAAACCTTCCTCCTCCACCCATTACACCAGGTGTGGCCTTGTGAACAGTTTTCCGCAGACGGATGTCAGTGCAAGTGGCAGACTGTCAGTTCTCAGGTTCAATCTGAACTTTTCAGAAGCACGTGAGGTGTGTTCCTCCTCTTTCCCCAGCTGCCAGAGGACTCAAAGGCCCACGTTACAGAAAGTCACCTATCAATCAGGAATGCCTTCAATATCCTGGTTATTAGCAATGAATACACTTTACTTAGGTTTAATCTATCATATGTTTTGGAGTCCATTTATTACAGCAGGTAGTTTTCACTAATATGGTGAAAAATGGTATCTTTAAGTGGGGTACAGACCAAACAGAAAATATGAAATATATGGCAACTGCTTAGCAGCCAGGCAGCAGGAAATAAAGAAACTGAGTAAAGGATGGGAAGATAGTTATGTCATGTAGTCACAAAAACGTAATAAAAATATTGTTTGCCAAAAAGAAACTGTGATAGAAGTAAAAAAGTGGTTGCCTCCAGGGGAGCAAAGCAGGGAATTAACTGGAAAGGAGCATACCTCTGGGGTAATGGAAGTGTTCTATAGCTTATTCGGGGCAGTGGTTTTTACAGGTGTATATAATTGTCAAAACTCACTGAACTGAATGCATAAGAGCTGTGTGTTTACTGTATGTAAATTATACGTCAATTTTTTTTTTTTTTTAATGCCTGAGACAGCTTCAAAGCACACTGGTGTCTACCAAGTGTATAGCTGTAGGGTAAAGGAGATGGAAAACAGAATACTAGAATAACAATATTACTTGCTGCTTTTCTTGAGAATTTACAAGCAAGGAATGTACAAAGGCAAGAACTAACAGATTGGACAGAAAAAATGAGAGAGAATAGAGAATCCAGAAATTTGGGGGCCCCAAGGGTTAGAAACACTGACTGCTTCTGGATTTCACACAGTAAGAGAGAGAAAGCCAAAAAGTTGTAACTAAAAATGGCCGTTAGGTTTTCTCAGGTAAACAGAGGGAAGTCAGCCTTGCTGCAGACAGGTTAAGTATGTTACTTCCCATGAAGCGTATTACAGATGGCCATATGACAGCACCCAGAAAGATGAGAGAGGGAAGAATAGGAGTAAGAAAGCAAAGGAATAAAATAGGCTGGGATTTTTTTGGTGTGCTTTTTGGTTAGAGTGACCATATAATTTATTGTCCAAACTGGGATAGTTTTGAGAGTGAAAAAGGAAATTATCACTTACCAAGCACAAGAGATATCTATAAACTAAGACTCCCTCTGCCAGACTGGGACATGTAGTCGCTCTATTACTAGCACATGGAATTAACTACAAAAAGACACATCAGGTCCAATTAAGTTTCTGAGGGAATAACATTGACAAAAAAACCCACAGGTCTTGCCTATATGCCTTTCACCCTTCAAACAAAGCTCATGCAGCCAAAATCACAGGGGAAGAAGAAGAGGAGAGG
>NC_048232.1:27274543-27313752 GCF_002007445.2 Ailuropoda melanoleuca
GAAGAGAAGAGAAGAGAAGAGAAGAGAAGAGAAGAGAAGAGAAGAGAAGAGAAGAGAAGAGAAGAGGAGAGGAGAAAGAAAGGGAGGGAGGAAGGGAGGAAGGAAGGAAAGAAGATTTACATAACCTCCAAGGAGGACAGATTCCCCAATGTCCACATAAGTTGACCTTGGAGGAAAATAAACAAGGAAGAACCTTCTGAAGCCAGAATTATGTCCTACAGAATACTGAACAATGGAATTCCTTCTAGAGAAGAGGAGGACCATAGTCTAATCAAGGGGTATTTTTCCTAGGCAAAAATCCTTGCCATCTCCTGTTTTTGTCACTGTCAATATTCCTAATTCTAAATGTTCCCTCAGCTTTAGGAAATTAATCATAAACTTGTAATTTGCTAACTGGGCCCAATGCAATAAATTATGGGCATTGCACATAATGTGATGGTTGTGAGAATAAATCCAAAAAGTCTTTTACAAAGATCACTGAACTGACCGCCAGGAGGCCATGATTCTCCTCCAACCTTCACTATTAGCTCTGTGACCCTGGATAAATCATGTTTCTCAGGACTTCAGTTCCCTCACTTAGAATGTGAATTAAAGGATGCCTTCCAGTTCTAATAATTCTAATTTAAAGTTCCTGACCTCACTGAACCAAAAGAACTACAAAAATCCTCTATAAAATGTCACTACCTAGAGAATACATAATAAACTAGTTGGTCTGGTTTTATAGCAAAAGCAACTCAGCATAATTTTAAAAAGTTATATTGGCAAGAAAAATTCTGGCACTCTTTCATTTCTTGATTTTTCTATGTTATTTTGGTTTCATTAAAGTACATTAAGGAATAAAATAGAACTTTTTTTTTAAACTAGAAAAGACAATTACCTTCCATTTCATTAGGCTTTAGAAACTAATCCAAAAAGAAAGGGGAAACTGCACTGCACCTAAAAATTTCAATTATTTTATTGTATGTACAGACTAAAATCAAAAATATTTTAAAAACAAAAATGCAATTTGGAGTAACTTTTTTTTTTAAAGATTTTATTTATTTATTTGACAGAGATGGAGACAGCCAGCGAGAGAGGGAACACAAGCAGGGGAAGAGGGAGAAGAAGAAGCAGGCTCATAGCGGAGGAGCCTGATGTGGGGCTCTATCCCACAACACCGGGATCACGCCCTGAGCCAAAGGCAGAGGCTTAACGACTGAGCCACCCAGGCGCCCCTGGAGTAACTTTTAATCTAAAGATACCATAATAAAATATTTTATTAGCTATACAGTCAACAATAATATTCGCTGCATCCTAAAAACATTATTTTTTCAAATAATTAAAATTTGAAAAATATATCTGCTGAATTTCAACTTTTGATGCCCCTTCTAATTTTCAGAAGAAAATCCCATTCAGGGCCTTGTGTTCCTCACTGAGAGAAGCTAAAAACTAATATTCTACATAATACTTTATTAGTCATAATTATTCAGCTTTAAACGTGTAAAAATAAGAGTCAAACACTTTGAGAGAGTAAGGACCAAACACTGTCTCTTGAAATCACTAGATTCTGGCACGAACAAAAAATGGCAAATATTTTGCAAGTCCTGCTGTCACAAACCCTAGTATTATCAGTGAGTTTCTAACTCAATCACAGTTATCGATTGTCACTGATTATAAAACTATGGATAGATGTTGGACTACTATATAAAACAAGAAATATCAACTCCATTGTATCTTGAGAAAAGTTCACACTAATATTCCTGGGAGAATTAATGAATCAAAAAAAAGAAAAACAAGAATAAGTACCATGAACATACCACAGATCTCTGAAAGAAAAAATTATAGGTATACCTTAGATTATACAAAAATTTCAGTAAGTCTAAATGATGGAAAGTTGTAAATAAAATATTTTTTTTAAAAACATTTAAGGAAACTACTTAGAGATGTTTGACAACAACTCTCAGGTAAAGGAAGACATGCTTTTGTTATGATAAAAATTATCTCTTAAAAATATATACTTCACAGGATGCCTGGGTGGTTCAGTCAGTAGAGCGTCTGACTCATGATTTCAGCTCAGGTCATTAATCTCAGGGGGGAGTCTGCTTGAGATTCTCTCTCTCCCTCTCCCGGCCCTTCTCTCTCAAATAAATAAATAAATCTTTAAAAAAAAAGAAAAAAGGAAATACTTCACAAATTTAGATGTTTCCATAGCAACACTTATGTTGAGAAGTCTCTTGTTTGCTTTTATTCAAAACACTTTGCATATGACAATTTTTTTTCCTTCTCTGGAAACTTTAAGGCTTATCTTTCTTTCTGTTCTAGAAAATGGTCTTCTATTATTTCTTGGATTATTCTCTCCAATTTTCTCTTGCATCAGTGAGCTGCTATTGGACCTGCTGGGTTGCGTCGCTAATGATTTCTCCCTCAAATTTATCTTTCAACAACAGCTCAATGAGTTTCTTTCAGCCTTCAGATCTCTAATTTTTGGGAGTTGTTTCCTGTTTTTTAATTTTTCCTTTCCTTTAATTCTCCTTTTTAGAAAGGACTATTTTCTATGCAAAATCTTCTCACATTTTCAAAGACAATGCTTATAGTTTCTTTCTTTGGTTTTCTATTGCAGTCTCTCTAGTTTTTGTCTCATTAGAGCTCTTTGTTTGTGCTAACTTTATCTCTGCTTTCATACTAGAGGCATTCCCAAATATCTGGTGATCCTTGTCTGTCTGTTCCTACTGAAGTGTAAATTACTAGTAAAGCAAACTTGCAGCTCTGTCCAAGGGGGTGAGCTTGTTGAAGGTGAACTTCACTGAAGAGCAAAGCTGGGCAGCAGGCTGGCTTTCTCTGTGGGGGAACCACTATGAGGTCCTTCCTCCGGGATCATTCTGTTTCTCTGGAGAATCCGCCAATGCTGTGTTTGGGACTTAGATGTGTGGCTCTTGGTACTCACTGTTCCTGCGGCCCTGAGCAGTTTCACCTTCTGCAGAGAATAAACCTCCCATCTTCTGGCGGCGGGGAGGGAAGGTGCTCATCTGGCTGGGCTGAGACAAGGACCTGACTGTGCAGCTGGTCCTTCGATAGACTTGCAGCTGGTCATGTGTCTAGCTCCATGCCTTACCTCTTCCTTCAGCCTAACCTGATACCTCTAATTGCAGAAACTGCTAAGGCTCTGTGAGGCAAAACTGCTTCCTGACATTGTTATCCTCCACTGTAGGTGCTTAGTTTTGCCTTCTCTACTCTATGGAGTCACAGTATCATACATTTTCTGTGTTCGTATTTATGTGAATTACTGATGTCACCCATTTTTATCAAAGAAAGAGTTGGAATTTTTGTTTCTTACTTCCTTTGTTTTGGATGGATATTGTAGAAGACAGAAAGTTCTTTATATGCCACCTGAAGATCAGAAGTGACAGTTTCTAAGTTCACACCCCATTTGTAATCATTGAATTTGCCTCCATTTTCATCTGCTCAGCACACATTCCCATATCCCTTCTTCTCCTTCCTTTGGAGAAAGTGTCCCTCACTCCCTGAGATCCCAGGGGGGCTTTCCGTCACTGGACGAGACACCTCTGTTGCAGCACTGGTAAACACGCCCTAGGATGGCCCACCAGAATACTCCATTCCCTGGGCCACAGTGATTATTCAAAATACATGTGGCCAAACTGAGTTGATCCATATCTTCTCTGAGGCTGATAGCTGGATGGGTGGCCCGACAAGTTCTCTTCCTATTGGGACTGCTAAACCAGGAAGACGACAGTCTCAGGCTGTTGGTGGTATGATCATATGATCACTGATCATATGCCTGTCTGCATAATGATGAATAAAGAAGCCAGCAGAGCAGAAAAAGGGTCCAGATGAGATCATCTGAGCTCCTGGCTGCAACCATGCCTAAAGCCAGATGCACCTCTGGAAACCATAGTTATATAAACAATGAAGTTCCTTTTATTTTCATAAGCTGGCTTGAGCTGGCTTTCTTTCACTTGCAACCGAAGGAGTCCTGATGAATTCATCGTATAATCAAAATGTTCCAAATTACTAACACTTGAACTATAAAACACTACTTCTTTGCCAAAAATTAAATAGCCAAACTTCTTTTGTTAAAATAAAATCACAACCATAAATAACATACACATATGTACCTTTTATTTGAGTATTCTCATGTTCTCAGGGTAACAGTATCTTTGAGAATGAGGCATATATACTCTGTAGTATTACAAACCTCATAGCCACTAACCTACAGAATAATTTTCTTCCAGGTACTTCAAAAAGTCTTGTCGTTTCTTAAAACCTTCTCTATCAGAGCTCTCCGTTTAAAAAAAAAAACTCAAGTTGCATGGTTATCTTACTTTATAAAGGCTATGTGGAAAAAGAAAATAATAGATCTCAAAATATTTGTTCCATTAGTTTGGTTTACATTCAAAAAATTATTCAGCCTCAATCTCTGACCCAGAGGCTGGAAACAATGATATTTTCAACCCAAGTATTTGTGGGAAGGAGGTAGATGGTAATAACATGCTTCCAAGGAGATAGGTAGGAATGTTCAGAAGTCATGTGTTCCTTGGACGCTCTCCCTAGAGTAACTTTCCTATTATTATCTGCAGGCCATGTATTCACCAATCCAATGGTCAATGTCTAAGCTTCTGGGTTTGAAGCTCTTGCCTGGGTCTTTATTGGTTTCAAGCACGTTTAGAGGCCAGGCAGGTAATCTCAAAGAATGAAGAAGCTAAATATTTTTAATGTATTGCATTCCTTTATCTGCATTAAAAAGTAAATCTTGAAAATTGGACAGCTACTTGCAAAAGAATGAAACTTGACCACTCTCTCACACCATACACAAAGATAAACTCCAAATGGATGAAAGACCTTGATGTGAGACAGGAATCCATCAAAATCCTAGAGGAGAACATAGGCAACAACCTCTACGACATCGGCCAAAGCAACCTTTTTCATGACACATCTCCAAAGGCAAGAGAAACAAAAGATAAAATGAACTTGTGAGACTTCATCAAGATAAAAAGCTTCTGCACAGCCAAGGAAACAGTCAAAAAAACTAAGAGGCAGCCCACGGAATGGGAAAATATATTTGCAAATGATGCTACAGATAAAAGACTGGTATCCAAGATCTACAAAGAACTTCTCAAACTCAATACGCAAGAAACAAATAAATCATAAAATGGGCAGAAGATATGAACAGACACTTTTCCAATGAAGACATACAAATGGCTAACAGACACATGAAAAAATGTTCAAAATCATTAGCCATCAGGGAAATTCAAATCAAAACCACACTGAGATACCACCTTACGCCAGTTAGAATGGCAAAGATAGACAAGGCAAGAAACAACAATTGTTGGAGAGGATGTGGAGAAAGGGGATCCCTCCTACATTGTTGGTGGGAATGCAAGTTGGTACAGCCACTCTGGAAAACAGTGTGGAGGTCCCTTAAAAAGTTAAAAATTGATGTACCCTATGACCCAGCCATTGCACTATTGGGTATTTACCCCAAAGATACAGACGTACTGAAGAGAAGGGCCATATGCACCCCAATATTCACAGCAGCATTGTCCACAATAGCCAAATCGTGGAAAGAACCGAGATGCCCTCCAACAGATGACTGGATTAAGAAGATGTGGTCCATATATACAATGGAATATTACTCAGCTATCAGAAAGAACGAGTTCTCAACATTTGCTGCAACATGGACAGCACTGGAGAAGATAATGCTAAGTGAAATAAGTCAAGCAGAGAAAGACAATTATCATATGATTTCTCTCATCTATGGAACATAAGAACTAGGAAGATCNAAGAACTAGGAAGATCGGTAGGGGAAGAAAGGGATAAAGAAAGGGGGGGTAATCAGAAGGTGGAATGAAGCATGAGAGACTATGGACTCTGAGAAACAAACTGAGGGCCTCAGAGGGGAGAGTGGCGGGGGAATGGGATAGACCGGTGATGGGTAGTGAGGAGGGCACGTGTTATGGTGCACTGGGTGTTATATGCAACTAATGAAGCATCGAGCTTTACATCGGAAACCAGGGATGGTGACTAACATAACATAATAAAAAAACATTAAAATAAAAATAAAAAATAAAAAAAGTAAATCTTATTAAAATTCTAGTGTCTCGCTTCTCTTTTTTGATTGGTTTAAGTTCCTTTTTTCATGCATCATTTCTGTCTACTGTTCCTTGTTCACCCATGGTTTGTTTCATAGTGCTATCATAAATAAAAGATTTTTGGCACAGATACTCTTTGTATGCGAAGAAATTGTGTATGAATAAGAGCTAATAATAATTAATGATAGTAATAGTTCAGTTTATTGAGCACTTTAGTGTGTGCTATGCACTGCTCTATTTCCAAATACTAAGTTATTTTGTCCTCATTTCAACCCTAGGAGATAGGTACCATTATCCTCACTTTATAGATGGGAGCATGGAGATACTGAGAGGGGTAAGCAGCCCATCTAAGAGCACACTGAAAATAAGCTATAAATAGGAATACGGGCACTCCATCTCAAGGATCTCTGTTCTTAAACTATTACTCTGCACCGTCCAATGAAATATGCCATCCTATGTTATGTTAAGTCTTAAACCCTTGTACCTGTGAATGCAAACTTATTTGGAAATAGGGTCTTTGTAGATATTAATTAGGTTAATAGGACGTTATACTGGCTTAGGGTAAGCCCCAATGCAATATGACTGCTGTCCTTATAAGAAAAGGAAAACTTGGACACAGAGGAAAGATATCCATGAGACGATGGGGTGGAGACTGGGGTTACGCTGCCATGAGCTAAGGAACACATGAGGCTACCAGAAGCTGGAATGGGCAGGAGTGTCCTCTAGAGGTCTCTGAGGGAGCATGGCCCTGCCAACACCTTGACTGCAGATTTCTGGCCTCTAGAGCAGTGAGAGAATAAATTTCTGTTGATTACAGCTACCCAATTTATGGTACTTTGTCATGAGAGCCCGAGAAAACTAACACGCTGTCTGTCACTTATACTGAAGTATATCATCCTATCAACCTGTTATTTCCAATTTTCACACAGATGTCAGTGTAAGTACCATTTAACTTTCCTCTTAATTCTATGTAAAGAAAATCAACAGCCAGGAGTGGGGCCATGAGAATGGAAAAGCACCTCCTCCCAGCTAGTAGAAGCAGCTGCTTTTCAGCTCCAGCTGATTACTGTCCCACGGAAAGGTAGGACTAAAGTTACCAGGTCTTCAGTTTGCACGGGCACCCAGAAATGCGGATTCGTACATTAAATTAGTTAACAAGTTAGATCAGTAACTAGTTAAAATAACACTAGTTAATAACTAATTCATGTTTAAAACAAACACTGTGTAAACATGACACATCCATGGACCAAATCTGACCACAATCTCTGGTTTGTATGCTTGCTTGACTTTCTATATCCACTTTCCCTTTCACTCCACTTGACAAGGCCCTCACTGCAGTCATCCAGTCACCAGATCTAGGATGCAGGCACAGTGTGGGTGCATGAGAAGCCATTTGGAAGTCAGCACCCCAGGACTAGGGCCCTCTTTGAGATGTAGAGTGTGGCAGGTGCAGGAGAGTCCTAAACACTTCCGAATCCAAGACAGAATGGGTGCACTTCTCTGGATCTGGAGTCTAACGGTATTCCTCTATTTTGTCAGCTGGTCTTCCTAAGGCTTTCTTTTCTCTCTCTCTCTCTCTTTTGTTTTTTTTTGGTCTTCATTAGTCTGATTTATAAGAGACTTAGAGCTTTACTGGGTACAGATTTTGAGTAAATCTAGGACATGACCTTGGTACTTCTCAGGCTTACAGCCATTTCATTCATAGCACTGTACTTATACCTTAATGAGTTCCCTAAGTTTCTTATCTCTTACATGTATATTTGAAAGAAGCATTAAGTGGACTGTAGTAGCTCATAGTTGCCCTTCAGTATTCACCATCCTATAACCTATGAAAGTTGTCCAGAAATCTGGAAACATTTCTGAAAAGAAGCTCTGTGAAATCAGTTTTATAAAATGTGACTTTATTATTCAGGCTTGTTAAGGAAAAAAAAAATTCTAAAATATAAAGAATTGTTCTGCTAATGTGAACATCCACTCTAGTCCAATAAGTCTGTTACTATGTGGTAGCCTTAGAATTTTGATTCCTCATTGGCTACGAACATGTCTTCATATCTACCGGAGCTCAGACCTATTTAATGTGGTATAGAAACTACTGAGTGATGCTGGTAAGAGAAAGGAAGTACTTGACAGGTTGCCAGGACTCTCTCTGCTACATTGAGATATTAAATTCAGTGATGCAGTTTGGCACACTGCGGTGTTTGGGACCTGCAAAATCGACAAACATTATTTTGGAAAGTCTGTACAGTGTGTCAAGAAGTGAAATACCACAAAATCCGTCCAAGTTCATCTCATTTAATGGTCTGGGTTTTTTAAGTTTACTTTTTGCTTGAATTAAAAATATCTCAATCTTCCCTTCCAAACCTGTAAAGTCATACTGAAATTCACTGACTTATGTTCTCACAAAACTTCAAGTGGTCAGTAAAGCAGGTTTTATCCTCCGGTGGCAGATGAAGAAACTGAAGCTGCAAGCCTTAAGTAACTTGTTCAGCGTTGTTAGTGCCGGAGGTAGAAGCTTGCACGCAATCCCCCAACTCTGAGTTCAGTGACCTTTCCCACAAATAAGGCAGGCAGACTTGGAGGCCAGGCTGCTGGGCCATTAGGCTAGCCAGACCTGCGATCAAAACTGTCCTTAACTTCTGATGTTAGATAAACCATTCGAACCTCTGTAAATCTGAAGCTTCTCATTTGTAAAGGGGACTTAAAACACCATGGCACAGACTAGGCACTCACCCAGTCCGTTCCCTTCCCTCGCTTTCTCCTACAAGATCCCTTAGATCTAAGCAGACCACCCATTCTCTGGTTAAACATTTGGATGATTAGTGAAAACCTAAGTAGCCAGAGAAAAGTAGCTCAAGACATGGATGACACAATAAATTCATTGTCACAGGCAAAGAAGACCACAGGAGAGGTTGTTGTCACGTACATGCTATTACAGAACAGCCAAGAGAGTGGTTTTTTTAAAAAAAAAATCCATGCTGTTGAGTCTTTTCTTATAGGGGACAGGTCACATCAAAACATCACGCCTTGAACTTATTCTCTGTCATATAATAAATATGGCTCATTGTTTCCAAACAGAAAATATTCAAAACATATCAGAGGTATGAAATGCTTCCAACTCATGGCATTGTTTGAGACTCCGAACGTAGGTTATCCTAACAGCTGTCATGTCCTACAGCAGACAGGAGTGAGAGTCCCCAGGATCATGTGGCTTGTCAGTGCCACGAAGAACTTAAATGCCGACTCCTTCATACCTCCAGTCCGCTGGCTCACTTGGGTGAGGATGAGGTAGGGGCACGCGTGACCAACACTAGCAGGGGATGGGCCTGAGTAAGAGGAAAGGGCTACACTAATTATAGATGTGGACAGGCGAGAGGCATAAGCTCAGAGCTGCTAATGTCCGGAGGTATTCACAGGCCTACTACCACAAAAACTAAGCAATTAGCAAATCTGATGCTAAAAATATTAAAATGCATAACGTGATTTAGAATATTTCTTCCAATTTCAACTTAATGCTAGGGAATTATGTGCCAATAGCTGTCGTATATTTGTGACTCCAGCTCTTGGCACAATCCTGCAGAACTGGGCTGTGTTATTGCATATGTGGGTGGTTATTAAATGTTTTACAATGATTATGTTAAAGGTCATACTCCTCATACACATAACTTCACTTACTATTATGAGTTAGATGTGTACATGAGTAGACAATGGTCTCCTTCCATTAAATGCAACCTGGATGAAATTACTGTTTAAGTTGCCAGGTTGTAAGAGAGAAGAGATCAAATTAATGAGGGTGAAGTTGTATAATCAGTTTATAAAACAAATCATGCTGAGGTCAAGGCTGACATCGTCAACTCCCACTCATCTAAGTACCCTTAAAAATGTGACGACCTCTGTTTTTCTGCCACCACCGCTCTAATTCAAGCTGTTTCTTATTTCTCTTCCATTCACATGCAGTCGGTGAATCATTTATCTTGGCAAACATGAATTCCATCATGTCACCTGGCTCAGAAACCTCTGAGGACTTCCCACTGCTTGAGACACAAAGGCCCAACTCCTCAGCAAGGCATTCGTGGCTCTCCTAAATTTGGCCCATCCTTGTAATTCAGTGGTTCTGAACCACTAGGGGAGCTTTAAAAGATAAACAGGTTTACACCTTGTGCCCCAGAAATTCTATTTATTAATTCTGGGGTAAGATCCAGGGACGTGTATTTTTAAAAATATCTCTAGATGACTGTTATTCACTGCCAGCATTGAACCACTGGTGTAATTTTCCCACCTATTATTTCACCAACATGAACTAAACCTCCGGCTCCAGCCAGTAATGCTGATTTGTTTGTTTGTATCTCTAGTTCTCCATTCATGCTGTTAATCCAACCTGGGATGTCATTTCCTCTCCTAGCTCTTTATTTACATTTAAATCTTTACCATTCTTCTAAGACTAACTGAAATCCTACTGCCATCTTTACAGCCACTGTGAATCATCATAACATTGCCATTCTGATTACCCCAAGAGCATTTGTTACCTTCATGAAGTACTTTATGGCAATTAATAACATATTGTTTGCACTATGAGCATTTTTCTCACACTTCATTCCCTGTATTCCTGGCTCCTGGAGGGAAAAGAAACTTTTCATAATATCTTTGGTCCCCATTCCCTAGCCCCTTACACCTATGAAAGCATTAAACATAAAGCAGACATTCACTCATGTGCTCAAAGCTTATGATGACTAAACAAATTAAAGTCTCTAAAATTGGAGCGCCTGGATGGCTCAGTCCATTAAGCGTCTGCCTTCAGCTCAGGTCATGATCCCAGGGTCCTGGGACTGAGCCCCGCGTTGGGCTTCCTGCTCAGCCCCTGCTGGGCTCCCGCTTCAGCCAGGAGCCTGCTTTTCCCTTTGCCTCTCCCTCTCCTCCTCCTCCCCACTCATGCTTGCTCTCTCTCTCACCTCTCAAAAATAAATAAATAAAATATTTAAAAAAATAAAGTCTCTAAAATTTATGAAGTATATTCTTATAGCCTGCCATCATAAGTTATCAACCTTCAAGGGTTATTTATGCACACACTGATGAGTTTTTCATGGGAAGCATCACTATGCCCATGCAGAAATGATAATCACTTGTCCACAAAATCTGATGTGATGTCAAGCATATTGTTGGATGATGCCTAATAAACATGTTTTTCCTACAGACAGAAGTATTTTCCATATTTATATATTCAATTCCCGTAAGTTCACAGAACAACAGAAAGAAGAAGTAGTAAAACGGTTCTAATCTGTTAATACCTGATTTAAAATGACCCACCCATGTGTAAAACAGCTGAAGAATCAGGACAGAATCAGGACAGCTGATTACTAACCTCATCTACTGCAAGGAGAACCAGAAGAGCAAGTGTTCCCTTGCCCTCAATTTAGAAGACATAAGAGTATCACTAACCTACAGATAATGCCTCTTATGCAAATATGGAAAACCAAAAACTACTGGCGGGAGAGCATCCAATATGCTGCGCCACTGCCAGAGCTCCAGCTCAGGCTTTCCTATTGCTCAAGCTGCCCAGAAAGGTGCTATTCTGCTTCTCGGGCACGGAAGATGTGATTCCACTCTCAGACCTAGAATTCCTCTACAGAACAGTGCATGCATGATGACTTCCTGTAGTTCAAGTTGCACTGGTACTTATGAGTTAAATAGTCTTGGGAGGACTGGCTGAGAACCCAACCACTATTTATAACATTGTTTTTGTAGGAAAATGTTTTCTGCATTCCAAACAACAGAATTAGATATGAACTTCTGGAACACAGTTTCTTTCGTAGATTAAGAACTGACTGTATCTTGTTAATTACACTACGTTCGTATTTGCCTAGGATAAGATGGCAGTGTGGAGGCTTGCCAGGAGTGCAAAACAGGAATGAAGAGTTGCCATGAATATGGACCATATGTGACTATAAGGATGAAAGACAGAGAGGATTAATTTATTAAGCGAGTATTTACTGAGCACTATTAAGGCTATGCTGAATGCTGAGACAAAAATTACTCAGACAAGAAGTTTGATTCTATAGTCCTTACAACCTAAGATGGGAGATAAGACAGACATAAATACAAATAATAAAGCTGCCTGGTAAAATGTGCTATGATGGTGATAAAAACAAAATATTGGATGAAGTCAGCAGACAGAGCTAGTGGTTCAGCTGGAGCAATCAGGGAAAGTTCCATGGATGAGCTTGCACCTGGGCTGAGCCTTCAGGGTTTGCACAAGATTTCAAAAAGCAGAGGACACAGTGAGGGTGAAGGAGAGAACATCACAGAAAAAACATCAAGAAATACAGTACACGTCAAGCCATGGAGGCATGAAAAATGATGAGAATTCAGAAAAGAGGAAAGAGTCCAGTTGGCTAAGGTGAGGGATATTTTTAGGAGCTGGGTAAAGGGCTTTGAATACCAGGCAATGGAACATGGATTCTATCCAATGGCGAATGGGGAGCCACTAAAGTGTTTTAAAAGTATTGGAGTTCTATATGCGGATCTCTCTAGCAGTGGAATACAGGATGGAGGAAGAGTGAATGCACAGAGGACCACTAGGAGATAATTATATTAACTGAAGTTGGTTAAGATGACCTTTCAAAGCTAAGTTTTTGAATAAACAAACATTGAAGGTTCGAGTACTAGTTCATTACTAAATATCTCCCCCCAATAGTCACAAACATACAACTCATTTAGAAAAGCCATACAAAGCCTTAAAAAACTGAAAAACATAGTATTAGCTATAATGGAAAAACCACCTTTAAAAATATTAAGTTTGGCATATAGTCAGGACTGATGACTAGACTTAATGAAAAATAAAGGAGGATTTGAGGTATTAATCTCATTTTAAAAATATTATCAAGAGTTTAAACATCACATTTTTAATAAGCATATGAAATTTACTAAGAAATCATCTTTCTACTATTTTCCAAGACCATTAATGCAATATAGAAGGTGATTCTAAGATATTCTGAGAAATTTGAGAGTTGAAAAAGTGTCAAAGGTACTGTACTTAATTCTTTACATGTTAAATCAATCTTTAGCTGGCATTAAAATGGATACGAGCAGACTTACTTGAAGTGATTTGACTTAGCAAATGTCTTCTAAACTTCAAATTTTCAGTATCGGATGAAACACAGCATTCATCTTTATCTGAAAAAAAAATGTAATGGAAGTAATGAAATTGAAAGAATTGATAGGTAGCTTATAGAAGCCAATTATATGATTACACCTTAAAGACCATAAGAGAGTTATATGAAGTCCTATAAAACTGACATTACTTATACTATGTATAATTTAAGAACGTAAGATAAAAATATCAAGCTATGCCCAAAGACTTCTAAAATAGGAGATATAATACATTCCCTTCATACATTTTTATGTCAATCTCCTCAAAATTCTGAAAAATATATTATTAGATATTCAAGCCTGATTCACACTGAATTCTTTAATTTAGCCAATAATCAAGCCCTCTTTGGTTCTAATATTATGGAGAGCAGGGAAAGATGAAGTTGCATGAGAGATAGTTTCTGTCCTCAAGAAACCCACACACCACAGAAGGAGACAAACATGAACAATTCCATATCAAGGCAGATAATAATAAGCATACAAGTGGTACTAGGTCTATGGGATTGTGGAGAGGGTTAATTACTACAGAAAAATTTGGGAAGGTTGTGTTATGGACTGAATTGTAGCCCCCCGAAGTTCATGTAGTAATGCCCTAATCTCCAATACCTCAGAACGTGACTGTATTTGAAGATAAGGCCCTTAGAAAGGTAATGAAGTTAAAATCAGGCTGTTAAGGTGGACCCTAATACAACCTGACTGGTGTCTTACAAGAAGAGACGGAACACACAGAGAGGCACCGGGGATGTGCACACACAGTAGAAAGACCACGTGAGGACACAGCAAGAAGATGCTAATCTGCAAGCCAAGAGAGAAGCTTCAGAAGAAATCAAACCTATGGACACCTTGATCTTGGATGTCTAGCTTCTAAAACAGCAAATAATTTCTGTTAAGTCACCCAGTCTGTAGTATTTCATTTTGCAGTCCTAGCAAACTAACATACTCTGTAAAGTTAATAATCGGATTGAAAGTTGGAAACAACATTCTAAGAAGAAACAAAAATTATTTTAGACATATGGACCAAAATGTACAGTGTGAAATAAGTCACTATACTTCCATAATAAGAGTAAAGCTTGGGGGGAAGGAAGAAAAGAGAGAAGTAAGAATAGGCATGGAGGGAGGGAAGGAGAGAGGGAGGAAAAGAAGGGGACTGATAGGCCAACAGATAGATTAGAATTTGGGGTTCAGGTCATATTGTAAAAGGGGCTGAATACTACATTCAGTATATGGGGTTTTATTTTATACATAAAAGGAGCCATCAACGGTTTTCAGTAGAAAACATGCTTGAATTTTTATTTTGGAATGATGGCTCTGGTTTTGGAATATGAGTTACTATGAAAAGATCCCCAAGGCAGTGAGACCTGTTTTGCTACTGCCATAGTCAAAATAAGAAGAAACCAGGGCAATTGCAATGGAAGTAAAAAAGTTAAAACTTCGCTGAAGATGTGCTTGAAAATAAGAGCCAGAATAAGTACTCCACCATTTTTGCATGACTGAGAACTGGAACAACTACCACTGTTCAGTTATACAGTTACAAATGCGGAGTATCTTGGCTTCAACAGGCCTTTCTTTTCAATCACAAACATCCATTATGTGTATCAACTACTACCTTAAACAACCAACCAATCCAAAGACTTGCCTCACTTCTAATACCTGCCCCTAGAACTTCAGAGCTCAACCTGTAATCAGTAAAAACCCTCAACTCATTTCCTCAAAGGAGGTGCCACTTCAGAATCATCTGTGTAGTCTCTCCTGCTACAGCAAGTCAATAAAACAGTTTATCTCCTAAAAGGTGTCTTTATTTGAGAAGGGGGTTTCCACAAAAGATGGATGTCCCTCAGTGAAGTCAAGGAAGGAGACAAAAAGGAGGGAGAGCCCTGTCCCACCTTTTCAGGGAAGAAGGAAAATTAAGAATTTAACAGTTACTGATGACCTTAGAAAAAAATTTCAGGAAGGCAATAAAAGAAAGCAAAAACTTCCAGTAAGGGCTGAAGAGAAAGGAGAAGTGAAATTACCTAGTAAATTTTACTCTTCTAGGAAGGCTGGCATAGTTTGAAAGTGAACGTAAATCTTTAACACGGATTTTGGTGTTTTTTTTTTTTTCATTTTTAATGCTGGTAGAAGAAAGACATGGAGAGGGAGAGTGGTAAGATAATGGAGCAAATACAAGAGAAAAAGGAAACAAGAACTCTGGTAGAGTTAGCCATGTTAAAGATGGGGAAACAGTTCCTTCTCTATGATTAGAAATGAAGGAAAGAATGGTGATAAATATAAAGAAAAATTATTGTGCGTAAGGGGGTAAAGTTGAGGGAGTTAAGATCCAATGGCAAGACCATCTATTGACACTGAGAGGTTGAAAGAGGGAGAGAAAGAAGGAGAGAAAAAGAGATGAGTGAAAGAATATATAAATTTAAGAACTTGAGAGAAAAAAAAAATTGCCCAAGGAGAAAAGAAAAGAGAGGGGACTTTCGGTATTTGAGATCTAGGAATGCTTCTGGTTGACTGAACTGAGCAAGTTCTGAGTATCAGAAACTCAAAAACATGAATTAAGAGCAGATTATAAATCACATAGTGTGGGGTGGAGAAGATGGTTCCAGGTCTGATGCTGACATAATTGAGGAAGTTGGACCAATGTCCTGTAAATCAATCAATACCAAGACTTAGAAAGGGGACGTGGCAGTGTAAGAGAGGAGAAGGAACTGATGCACAAAGGTGGCATACTAATCACTGAATTGACAGTAGACAGCAAAGGAACACATCAATTGTCCTTTAAATCTAAAACTTGGCCCATCTAGGGGCACTGGGTGGCTTAGTCAGTTAAGTGTCTGCCTTTGGCTCAGGTCACGATACCGGGGTCCTGAGATCGAGCCCTGCATCGGGCTCCCTGCTGCTTCTCCCTCTTCCTCTGCCCTTTCCTTCACTCATGCTTGCTCTCTTGCTTTCTCTTTCATAAATAAATAAAATCTTATAAAAATAAAAAAATAAATTTAGATCTATCGCCAGATGAATGCATAAAGATGACGTACTATACTATATATATGATGGAATATTACTCAGGTGTAAAAAAGTGAAATGTTGCCATTTGCAACAAACGAATGGATCTAGAGGTTATTGCTAAGTGAAATAAGTCAGTGAGAAAAAGATAATTACCACATGATTTCACTCATATGTGGAAATTAAGAAACAAATGAACAAAGAAAAAAAGAGACAAGCTGGGGTGCCTGGGTGGCTCAGTCATTTAAGTGTACGACTCAGTCTCAGCTCAGGTCTTGATCTCAGGGTCATAAGTTCAAGCCTTGCATTGGGTTCCATGCTTGTTGTGAAGCTTTAAAAAAAAAAAAAAAGAAAGAAAGAAAAGAAAAAAAAGGGGACAAGCAAACAAAACAAAACAAAACAACAGACTAAAATATAGAGAACAGATGGTTACCAGAGGGGAGGTGGGTTACCAGAGGGGTGGGAGGGATGAGTGGTGAAATAGATAAAGGGGATTAAGAACAGACTTATCTTGATAAGCACCGAATAATGTATAGTGTTGAATCGTTATACTGTACAACTGAAACTAATGTAACACCGTATATTAAATATCCAGGATTAGAAAAATTCAATACTTTTTCTTGAGATGGCCATGCAAAAAAAAAAAGGGACTGTCCACAAAAGCCAGGTTTAAATTTCGGGGAAGAAGAGTTCTATGGGAAGATCAAAGTTATAAAAACTTGTTCAAAATACAGCACAGGGTCCAGATGACATGAGGACCTGGAAGTAGGCCAGTAGTAGAACTGTGGGTTCCATGAGAACAAGGTAGGACTGACTCCTTGGAAAAAAGAACATGATCAGAGTAGGGCTTCACCCAGGATGATATACTCTTGTTCTCTTTCTCTCTGCTTTATCTTGTTTGGTGAAATAGGGCAAAAATGGGCCACATATGTCACCAGTCTCTCACTCTCTTAGAACTTGCCCACCCAAGCTCACATACATTCTCCTCTCATTCATATAGTAAACTCAACAGGGCAAGTTAAGTCAATCCAATCTGAATATGTAGGAAGACTCTATGGAGATCTAAGCACACTCTTTTACCCAATTTCCCCACAGATAAAGTTGACATTTTTATTCTAAATGATGTCTACTTCTCAAATGGTTCAGAAGTTGGAAGAAGGAATAGTGTAATTAATTGGCCTCCTCAAACTCCAACAAAAGGTAGGTAAATGAAATAAATGGAAATCTTTCTGAAGGAAATTATATAGAAAGTGAGTTTAGTGTAGAAATTGTCGGCTACTGTGAAGTTTTAATTTGAAAGATAAAGCACTATATAGAATTTTTACCTTTTTGTGTCATTTTGGCGAGTTGTATTTTTCAAGGAATTTGTACATTTCATATAAGTTGTCACATGTATTGACATAATGTTGTTTATAGTATTTTTTAACACTTAGATATTTCTTGGATCTCTAGTAATGTTTCCTATATTGATAATTTGAGCATTCTTTTTTCTTAGTAGGGGTTTATTTATTAATCTTTCCAAAGAAACAACTTTGACCTTATTTATTTTTGTTAGTCTTATAGAATGCCCTCTTTCTTTGTTATTTCCTTCCTTCCAGTTTATTGAATGTAATTGCATTTCTTTTTCTAGGTTTTTGAAATGAAAAATTAGATCACAGGCTTTCAACTTTTTAAATATACTCATTTAAAGCTACAGAATTCAAAGCACCATTTTAACTATGTCTCACTGTGCACTATCTAAACTGTGCTTGTATTTCTTTGACCAGTGGATTATTTAAATGTGTGCTGCTTATTTTCCAAACAAATTGAGGATTTTTTTAAAAAAAATCTTAATTTCTAGTTTAATTCCACTATGGAACATATATGATTTTAATCCTTTTAAATCTGTTGACACGTGCTTTTTTGGCTCAGCATATGCTCTATTTTGGTAAAAGTTCCTTGTACACTTGAACAGGATGTGTATTCTGCGGTGGTTGAAAATAATGTTCTATAAACAGTAATTGGTGAAGTTGGTTAATAGTATTATTAAATATTCTAGAGCCTGAGTTTTAAAAATCTGCTTATTATATCAGTGGTTCAAAGAAGGTTGTTAAATTCTCCAAATATGATGGTGAAATCACTATTTCTCCTCTTTGTCCTGTCAATTTTAGCTTTACATATTTTGGAGTTATATTGTTAGGAACATATAAATTTAGAAGTGTTCTGTTTTCCTATTGAATTGACCCTTTTATCATCATAAAATTCTTCCTTTGCCTTTCATAATACTTCTTGCCTTAAGGTCTACTTTGTCTGATATTATTACCACATTAGATTTCTTTTATTATTTGTGCAAGGTACCTTTCTTCCCATATTCTTTCATGCAAAAATATCTTGTACAAACTAAACATAGTTAATATGGTAGAGTCTTTTTTTAAATGTAGTTCAAAACTTTTTGGCTTTTGGTTGGAGGACTATACCTATTTATGTGTAATCAGCTACTGATACTTAAAACACCTTATTATTAGTTTTCTACCCATTCCATCTAATCTTTTCTTTTAATTAATAAATTTTTATTATTGCATTTTATCTCCTGTTAGCTTTTTAAAAATTCCAATATAGTTAACATACAGTGTTATATTAGATTCAGGTATACAATACAGTTTTCTGCAGTGGCTGTACCAGTTTGCATTCTCACCAACAGTGCACAAGAGTTCCTTTTTCTACACATCCTTGCCAACATGTGTTGTATCTTGTGTTTTTTCTTTTAGTCATTATGGCAGGTGTGAACTGATATTTCATGGTAGTTCTGATGTGCATTTGATAATGAGTTATGCTGAGCATCTTTTCATGTGTCTCTTGGCCATCTCGATGTCCTCTTCGGAGAAATTTCTGTTCATGTCTTATTCCTATTTTTTTAATTGGATTATTTGTTTTTTGGGTGTTGAGCTGTATAAGTCCTTTATATGTTTTGGATACTTACTCTTTATCAGTTATGTCATTTGTGAATACCTTTTCCCATTCAGTGGGTTGCCTTTTAGTTTTATTGACTGTTTCCCTCACTGTGCAGAAGCTTTTTATTTTGACATAGTCCCAATAGTTAATTTTTGTTTTTATTTCCCTTGCTTTAGGAGACATATCTGAAAAATGTCCCATGGACAATGGAGACATTACTGCTTGTGTTTTCTTCTAGGATTTTATGGTTTCATGCCTCACTTTTAGGTCTTTAATCTATTTTGAATTTATTTTTGTTTATGGTGTAAGAAAATGGTCTAGTTTCATTCTTTTGCATGTAGCTGACCAGTTTTCTGAACACTTATTTGTTGAAGAAATTATCTTTTTTCCATTGGATATTCTTTGCTGCTTTGTCAAAGACGGACCATATAGTTGTGGGTTTATTTCTGGGTTTTCTATTCTGTTTCACTTATCTATGTGTTTATTTTTGTGCCATTACCACACTGTTTTGATAACACCACCTTTGCAATTTAACTTGAAGTCTGGAATTGTGATACCTTCAGCTTTGCTTTTCTTTTTCAAGACTGCTTTCACTCTTCTGGGCCTTTGTGGTTCTATATACATTTTAGGATTGTTTCTGTTAGCTTTTTGTTTAAACGCTTTTGTACTTTTTAAAATTATCCTAGACATTATAAATACTTCCTTGAATTACTGGCCCTGACTTTTACCACTTCCTATACAAGACAAAAATATTGGCTTTACTCCATTTAAACCTATCTGCCCTTTGTTTTATTGTTTTATTTTATTTCTACATATGTTTTAAGCCTGAAAGACAGTGTTATTATTGCTTTAAATAGGCAAAAATATTTTATATTTACTCACATATTTATGTCTTCATTTTTTTGCCTACAGTTCTATGGTCCCAACTGAGATCATTTTTCTTCAGACTGAATACCTTCCTTTAGCATTACTGTACTATGGTGCTACCAGTGATAAAGTCTCTTACCTTTTGTCTAAAAATATCTTTATTTTGCCTTCATTTAAAAAATATTTTTACTGGGCATAAAGTTTTAGGCTGGCAATATTTTTCCTTTCTGCACTTAAACTTTAAAGATGCCATTCCATTGTGATCTAATTTTAAAAATTTCTTTAGAACAGTCTGCCGAAAATCTTATCGTTGCTCCTTTGAAGTTCCTATGGTTTCTTTCCTTGGGTTATTTTAAGATTTTCAATCTGGTTTCTTCAAGTTTCATTATGTTGTACCTACATGTGTTTTTTTATATTAATTTTGCTTGGGGTTCACTAAGTTTCTGTATTTCTTGACTCTGTGGATTGCTATCTTTCATCAGCTTGGAAAACCTTTGGTCACCTTTTCAAATATTGTTTTTGCTTCTTCTCTCCTCCTGGGACTTCAATTATGTGTATATTAGATGAAATGATTCAGTCCATGTATCTCTTATCCTATATTGTTTCTCTATTCTTTTTTTCCCCTGTGCTTTAGCTTGTACATTTTCCCATTGAACTGTCCTTGAGTTTACTAATTCTAGTTGTTTATTTTTTCTGTGCCTACTTTATTATTAAACTCAAATCTTAACTTCAGATATTGTATTTTTCAGCTCTAGAATATTTATTTTTTTACAGATCTCAACTGTGTTGCTATTGTTTGTCTTTTCCTCCATTTATAAGCACTTCCTTTATTTCCTTTAACATATTTATGACTGATAAAATCCTTGTTTGATAACTCTTATTTTTAGTGCCATTGATGGATCTACATTTATTTTTTTCTTTTTCCTTGGATGGACTGATTTTTACTTTTCACATCTCATGTAACTTTTTAGTGTATTCTTAATATTGCGAACGTGACAAACATAAAACTGTAGTGGACATTATTTTTTCTCAGAGAGGACCCATCTTTTCCTCTATTGGACAGGTAGAGTGAGGAGATGATCTCTTCAATCTAATCAGTTTACCTCTGGTATAAATGTCTCCAGTGTTAGAAGTCTGACTACTCTAAGACTACCATGCTTTTAGAAAGGTCATGTGAGGGGCGCCTGGGTGGCATAGCGGTTAAGCGTCTGCCTTTGGCTCAGGGTGTGATCCCGGCGTTATGGGATCGAGCCCCATGTCAGGCTCCTCCACTGTGAGCCTGCTTCTTCCTCTCCCACTCCCCCTGCTTGTGTTCCCTCTCTCGCTGGCTGTGTCCATCTCTGTCAAATAAATAAATAAAATCTTTAAAAAAAAAAAAGAAAGGTCATGTGAAGCCAGAATTCCACCTCTGCCCAGGCACCATATATGTGTGTAAAGATATCTTGGAGCCTCTAAAGCAATTCACCCACCAGCTAAATACTATCTAGTAATCTCATTCAATGCAATATGGAACAGAAAAATCATCCAACTGAGATCTGCCTTAATTGCTAATCCACAGAATCATAAGCTATATAAAACAATTATTTTAAATCACTAAGTGTTGGGACAATTTATTATGTAATAACAAATCATTGCAACAATGATTTTTGTAATTTATTTAAGTTGTTACAGGGGCCACAATGTCCTGCCACCACCTTCTACAACCCAACTGGAAGCAAACGCATAAACCTAGATATTATTCAGAAGTAAAGCACAAGTTAATTACAAGGCAAAATCATTCCTTAAAGATAAAAAAGCCAACATTCTCAGGGATATTATAAAACAAGCAATTTTCTAAATATAAACTTCAACTAAGTTATTGCAATTAACATTTTCTTCTTACTAAATAAACTATCGTACATATATAATCAAGCCAAAAGATTCATGCTCAGGTTGTCCTTTAGCTAATTTAACAAATGGTTATTTAGATACTTTCTCATTATTAGAGAAAGACCAGAATTACAAATATAAAATGAACATTGGTAGCAGTCTAAAGCATTTTAAAATATAAAATAAAGAAATACTGGTGTATTAAAATAAATTATGAAGTACAGAACAAGTAATAGCTGTTACTAAGGTGATAATATATACATACATATACACACACACACATATACATACGTAATTGTGTAAGTATGTGTGCGTGCACTCAAATTTTTATTTAAATGGAGGAGTGCCCTGTGCCAGTACGTTTACCACAGCATTGTAAGCTAAAAACTGGAAATAACTTAAATATACATTAACAGGAAAATAAGAAAGGGATAAAGAAAAGACAGGAAACTTTACTTTTTTATTCTATATAGTCTATGCCTCATATATGAATTGAATTGTTAGAAATGCTTTACAACACACATGTATCACTTTTGAAAATTTATAATGAAAACCACACTACTCCAAGTTTAGTATCTATGGCCATGTTATACTGTCTTCAGAGCCTGAATGATCCCTTGGTTTAAGCACTGGAGAACAGCCAAAATGATTTCTCAGGGAGAATCATAACCCATCAGCACATATTTCTTCAGACTACCCCTATTCGTAGACGGTAGACAGTCTCTTCTGATACTTTTCCTCCTCAGGCTCCCCAACGTTCCTAAAAGGATGCCAACCAGACTCCCAATCTAGCTATTAAAGCAAATGGCTCCATATCTAACCTGTAACTGAGAATAACTACACTCCAGGTACTCGTCAGGGAGCAAAATGCTAAACTTAACCATTACTCAGTTTTTACAAAAAAGCTTCTGCAGGACTGCTGCATATCTATCTGGTACATCCCTTCATTATTCTAAAACTGCATGTCTGGACTAAGACATACCACCAAAGAGCTGCATTGTTGGCTTTCTCCTTTTACCACTCTCCTTCCTATTCACCCAGCATTATTGTATTTAGTGAAGTACCTTTGATGTTAAGCCACTAGACTGTATAAAAGGAAGGTTTAAGAAACAGTTCTAGGGCGCCTGGGTAGCGTAGTCGTTAAGCGTCTGCCTTCGGCTCAGGGCGTGATTCCGGCGTTCCGGGATCGAGTCCCACATCGAGTCCCACATCGGGCTCCTCCGCTGGGAGCCTGCTTCTTCCTCTCCCACTCCCCCTGCTGTGTTCCCTCTCTCGCTGGCTGTCTCTATCTCTGTCGAATAAATAAATAAAATCCTTAAAAAAAAAAAAAGAAGAAAGAAACAGTTCTAGAGAAGAGAGTCTTTAGTTATTTACTACAAGGATGCTGTTGAGGGCAGAGTTGAATATGCTGCACTATGAATAAAAGGATACATTTTTCTTTGAATTATAATTATCAGGTTTCTCCTAACATGCTAATAAATTTTGATCTTGTGAACATAGTAAAAAACATCTCATCTTAGAATGGTCTCTTTAGAAAATTTAGAGCAAAATCTGTGACCTCCTCAAGGACATACGGGGACTTTTATGAGCTGCATTGTGTGTCCTGCCCTTGGTCCATTTGTCCCATTTTTATCAACTATTATTTTAACAATGCTGAGGTACAGTTTATATACATCAAATTCACCTGTTGTAAGTGTACAGTTCAATGTTTTAGTCAGTTTACAGAGGTGTGTAATCATCACCACAATCCAATTTCAAAACATTTCCTTCACTCCTCAATATCCCCTTGAGTCCATATGCAGTAATACCTGCTGCCACCCCCAAAACTCCTCTGATTGGCTCTACCTCAATATTTCACACAAGTGGAATCATACAATTTTTAGTCTTTTGAATTTGGCATCTTTCACATAGCATAGTAGTTTTGAGGTTCATCCATGTTAGAGCAGTGTATCAGTATTTTCATTTTTTCAATTGCTGAAGAGTATTCTAATGTATGGGCATACCATACATTGTTTATCCATTTACTAGTTGATGGACATTTGAATTGTTTCTCATTTTTGTCTATTATGAATACAGGTACTATGAACAATTGCAAATAAGTCTTTGTGTGGGTATATGTTTTCATTTCTCTTGGGTCAATTCTGAGAAGTGGAATTGCTAGGTTTTATGGTGTGATGGTTAATTTTATGCATCAACTTGATTGGGCACAATGCCCAGATATTTGGTCAAACATTATTCTGGAAGAGGGTTTTTGCATGAAATTTACATTTAAATTGGTGGAAGCAGATTGGCCTCCATTTTGTGGGTGGGTCTCATCCAATTAGTGGAAGGCCTGAATAGAACAAAAAGCCAACCTCTCAGAGCAAGAGGCAAATCCCCAGAAGACTGCCTTCAGACTTCATCTGCAACATAGGTTCTTCCTAGTTTTCTAGCAGAGTAGCTTTGGACTCAAACTGCAACTACTTCCCGAGTCCGCAGTCTGTCAACCTCTCCTATCACATTTTGGGCCCACCAAACTTCTACAATTACATGAGCTAATTCCTTAAAATAAATCTCTCCCTATACATAGACACATCCTATTGACTGTTTCTCTGGAGACCTGACTAATGCATATGTTAAGTTGGTTTAATTTTTAAAGAAATGGTCAAACTGTCTTCCAAGGTGGGTGTACCATTCTATATTCCCACCAACAATGTATATGAGTTCCTGTTTCCCGATATCCTAGGCAGGAAATATTATGTCTTTTTAACAACAGGCCTCACAGTGGATATGGAGTAGTATCTCACTGTTTTTAATGTGCGTTTTCCTAATAACTAATGATGATCACGTTTCCAGATGCTTATTAGTCATTTATGTCTTTTTTGATGAAATGCTTTTTCAATTCTTTTGCTTATTTTTTAATTGGGTTATTTGTCTTCTCATCATTCATCTGTTGGAGTTCTTTATATATTCTGGATACCATTCTTGATCAGACATGATTTGTAAATATCTTCTCTGTGGCTTGTCTTCTCAGTTTGTTAACGGTGTCTTTTGAGGCACTAAAGTTCTTAATTTTAATGAAGTCAAATTTATCCATTTTTTTTCCTCTATGTCTCATGCTTTTGGTGTTATATCTAACAATTCTTTGCCCAATCCAAGGTCAGGAAGTTTCTTCTATGCTTCCTTTCAGATGTTTCATAGTTTTAGCTCTTACATTTAGTCCATAATTAATTTTGAGCTAATTTTTGTGTATGGTTGATTTTTGTGAGGAAGTACATTTTTTTGCATATGGATACCCAGTTTTTCCAGAACCATGTGTTTAAAAGATGACCGTTTGTTTATTGAATAGTCTTTAGCAGCTTTGTAAAAAAAAAAAGAAAAGAAAAAAAAATCAATAGGCCAAAAATATAAGGGTTTATTCTTGGGACTCTCAATTCCACTCTACTGATCTGCATGCTTATCATTATGCCAATGATATACTGTCTTGGTTATTGTTACTTGATATTGAATTTCGAATTGGGGAAGTAACAAAGTCCTCCAACTTTGTTATTTTACTCATTTATTTAAAACTTTATTTTATATTATGTGTACTGATGAATACCATCTTAAATTCTGAGAGAAGACAGATATAATACAAAAACAAAATAGAGTATATCTTAAAGATGTTTTCAAAAGAATATATTCCTCTTAAGATTTCAAAGTGACAATCATTAATGCATTCTCCTAGGAATAATTACGAAATTAAGTCTCCCCCAACACACACCCACATTCACACTTAACAAATCTTACTAAGTATTAGGCATGGTGAACAGTTAGGCACTAAAGATACAGGGACAAATAAGACACAGTCTCTCACTTAGCACAAAAATGGAAAATGATGGCACAGTGAATTATAGCAACAACTGAAATATGTACAAGAAACAGGGGTAGCAAGGGCAAGGTATATTACCTTTATCTATCAGATTTACCTTCCTTCATATAATCTTGTTTCTAAAAAAAAAATGGCTTACAATTTTTTGGTTTTTTTTTTTTTTTTAAACAAAGTGAGTTTGAAAACACCAAAGAGTTTACTATTACAAAAGCTTAGAGTAAGCAATTCTTTTATAGAATTTCTCTCAACTAGTAAGGTCTTTTACTTCATTTCTTATTTTTAAGGAATTTAAAATTTTTACAAAAGAAATTTACACTAATGAAAAAACTCAAACAAAAACAGGAATATGTATAGTAAAAAGTGTAAGCCCCATTTTATCTCCAATCCACTCTACTCCTCTCCCCAGAGGTAACTGCTGTTATGCTTGGTCAACTGTTTGTTCGGAGCTATATAAAATGCAGAGAGTAAGAACTCTTGAAATCCTCACACCGGTCTTAAATCTTGTTTTTATAAAGGAGCCTCTTTCCCACTACACACGATATCAAAATAGCTAGCAAGACTTAAACATTATTCTTTTTCCTTCTATATTCCATCCTACACCCTAGGAAAGGTAGAGATTAAGAGGAAAATGGACATAAGCAACAGACCTAAATAGTGTGTGTGTGTGTGTGTGTGTGTGTGTGTGTGTCTGTGTGTGTGTGTATAAACTTTATAGTAATGATTCCTGAAACTTGTTCTACAGGAGATTTTAATAAGTATTCTTAAAAAAGAAAAGAAGGAAGCTAAAAGGAAGTAAGGAGGGAGGGGTGGAGGGCAAGCAGGCAGGCAGGCAAGCAGTGGGCATTTCCAAAGTCAAATACATTTGCGAAGTACTGGCTTAAATAAAATATCAATATTCACTGAGATGCTCCCACCTTTCTAAAATTAGCTGACTACCAAACTCTTTAATCATGGATCACCTAGTGATATATTGAAAGACTGAGGCAAAAATACAGTGTGGGAAACAAGCACTGGTTATAGTCTCCCTTCATCATCACACTGACAGCAACAGTTGAATAAATGAGGATAGGCAGAAATATGCATACGGTCACATAAATATGCTACAGGCCAAAAGACTAAACAGTAAAGTCAGCAGACTGTCTTAAGATTCTATCTTTACTATGTTAGAGAAACTGGTTTCATTTCTTTGTTGTATTGTTCTTCCTTTGACTGTTTATGCAATAAAAGAATAAACTAGAGATAAAAGTTTGGCTTTAAAATTAAATGCACTAAAATGTTTGCTCCTAACAGTGAGTAATAACAAGTAAATACAAAGGGTCTCAATGTAAATTCTAGCCATATTTTAATTTGCTTCACAAAACCAAGAAACTGGATTTGATTGGGATATTATTACAGTAATTCCTTTATTGTAGAAGAATCTTTAAGAGGTTAATAAAAAATTTCTGTGAGTTTATATTTTTATATAGTTACTACAGCTACCTATACCTGTGCAACAAAAAAACAATGAATTTGGATCTATCTCCTTGTATGTTAGACTTCAAATCAAGGTATAAGTCAGCAGTGAAGTCTGTTAAACTTGCCACTGAGATTGGATGGAGCCTTTATTACCGAAGTATAATCGTGAATAAATTTCAATATATATCCTGTCTTCCCACTGAAATTTTAATTTGGGAGGACTTTTTACTGAAGTGAATCCTTATGGTAACTAACAGAGTTGTATGGACTCAGTGGAAGGTATTCTGATATTGCACTTCACTAAAAAATAAGGAATAAATAAATCACCAATGGAGAAAAGGCTCCATCATATACTTAAGTTTGTTGTTGTTGTTTCTTCATTGCTGTTGGGAATAGGAAGTGTGATACCTATGACTGGTATTTATAAATGTAAGATAGCCTTATTCCTTTATATCTAAAACTCAACTATTGGTCTCATACCCAACTCACGCTTCCTCTATGAAATCTCTCACCATCTCTAGTTCAAGTCAAAATGATTTTTCCTTCCACTAATTTATATGATTCTTGTTCAGGCCACTTGCTTAGCACGTACGCACATTTAATGTACCGTAAGCTGCTGTTTAACTTGGCTAGTGTATGAATCCTATTCATTGAAAAGTCTAAAAGCCATCCTGTGGCACATCTTATTTAGTATTTGTTGATGACTGACACTACTATTCAGAGCTTTATGATGGTCTTAGGAATAGATATTCCTTGGGAGAAAACATAAGTGTTTTTCCATTATGACAATAGTGAATGGGCTTATCAGTTTCAGGAAGTGTTAACAGACTATCTATAATTTAAGTAACTTATGACTAAATCTCATTGTTTTCTATAACACAGCAGTGACATGGTTAGACCAGCCAGGTATACAACATTATTATGGACTTGGGCACAGAATGCTTTGAGAGAATTAACTGTCTAATAACAAAGGACTTCGAACAAGATCTATCATTAGAGACTAATAGAAAGGGTGAGTGAAACACTATATGACATGTACATAATAATACACAAACAGAACAATTAAGAATCTACAGAAGTAATCTGGCAGTCTAATTCACTCATTCAACAAACCACTGAAAGCTTACCGCATGGCAGGCTCTGTTTAAGGCTTAGGGGAACTAAAGGTGAATGAGAAATATCAACCATTCGTGTTGGCTCTCTAAGGCAGATCCACACAGAATCAATCTAAAAATTCATCTACCCACCTCCATGTAAAACTGTATTACACATGGTTAAGGTGCAAAAAGAGTATTTTATCTCACTGTTTTAAGCAATGCAAATAGTTGACTTTGGCTTAAACACCAGCAAGCTTAAATTATCCTCGAAACTCCTTCAAAGAGACATTGTTTCATTTCTGTCTGTCCCCAAACCCTAAGGTTCCCAAGTTGTTGAATGAAGACACAGAGATGTGCCATAAGCAACACAAGCAAACTGATGCAGAGCCATGTCTAAAGAAACACTCCTTACCTAACAATGAGGGCAGTGCTGGCCCAGGGACCCCCTGCCCTTATCAATTCACCAGCAGCTGCTGACATATTCTTAGGCGTCACAGGAGCATAGCATTTTCTTCTAAAACGTAAGGGGAAAGGCAAAAATAGAAACCCTTTTGCCAACCACAAAAATGTATATTTAAAAAATTGTGGAATAAAAATGAGCTGCTATATACTTTTAAAACCAGAGAAAAAGGAGAAATTACCAGTACCAGTAGCCTCCCTACGCTCAACTACAACCTTGTGAACTGAACTGAAGCAGAAATATGGCAGTTTCAGTTAAGCAGCTTTGCCTCTGAGGCAACTTAAAATGGTCTAGCAACTAATAAGCAAGCTGAAAGTAACATGGAGAGTCAAATTTTACTCTTTTAGAATCAGAACCCATTATTCAAGTGTGTTGTTAGAAGGAAGAATGAGATCTTTTAACAGATGAATGGGCTTTCATTTAGCTAGAAACTCACTAAACCAGGAATCAGGAGATTTTAAAATCTACACAATTAACTGGACAACAAAACTGGCTGCTAAATTTGATTTTAAAAACTAGTAGGTTATGCTCTGTTCTGGTGTTATATCGCAGGGATTTCTTCTGGGATTGCAAAGGAATGAGCATGTAGCCTATCTCACGAAGGAAGGAGAGATTTCTAGTCTTTAAAAACAGGAGGCTCGCCTACATGATCACCTGGGACAAACTTGGCCAGAGCAAGCAGGCTAGAAGGTTATAGGAGCCTGGGAATGTTTAACATCAAGAAAGAAATTACAGCTCAGTAAGATCAGAGGGAATTACACAGGAAATGTGAACAGTAACCCTTTCATATCTCCACACCCCCTGTGATAAATGGAGTCCTGCAGCCATCCAGTTATGTGAATACACAGACCAACAGCAGAGGGGGACTGGGAAAAAGGAAAGAAGCCATTTTATATAAACACACACACACACACACACACACACACGCGCGCGCGCGCACACACACACACACGCGCGCGCGCGCACACGCTCACAGCCCAGCAAAAACGCACGACATGATAAAATCATGTTGCTCCAGAAAACCGCCTTTAGCCTTTCTAATTGCCACGTAAGCACTCTATCACTGCCTTATCCAACAGAGCCTTAATTCCAAAGAAACTTGAAGAATCGGGCGGGGGTGGGGGGACAGAATACTTGGCAGACTCATCACAAGTAGGGAAACGTGGCTTCTCTGAAGCTGACCAAACAAACAGGTCTCCACCCTGGCTTATGTTTAAACATCTTGTTCCTAGTCCGTCTGTAGGGAAAACATTCTTTCCACAATAAATAATACGCAATTGAATCAGAAATTCTTACTCCATCCTTTATCTACTCTATGTAGAAGTTCTTCAGTATTATAAACCAGAAGCTCAGAGAAGTCAACTAATTTTGAACTCTGTTAAAAAACAGTTTAGTTGGAGTCAAGGCAAATTAAAATATTTCTTGCTTCTAATTTGAAAAAGCAAGTGTGACTGTGCAGATCCTAGGCTCCTCTAGATACCCCTGGCTTGAGAGCTCAAGAAAACAAGCTTCTCTTACCACAACTGCCTTTCAGAAAAGGGGAAATGCTCAGTTTCTATGAACAGGTGAGTTTAAAAGAGATTAATTAAAAACAAAAACCAACCAAACAAACAAAAAACTCTATCATGGTCCTCAGACAAGTGAGGGTATGGGTGGGGTAGCAAAATAAAGAAAAAAGTGATATTTCCAATGGTTAAGCTTAAAATATGGAATGGAATTTCACAGATCACTCTGAAATAAGATTTAACTTTTTTCATTGGTATAACTTCAGGATAGAGGTGGCTTGCCACAAAGAGTAGGTTAAGAAATGAAAGAAAGTAAACAGAGATGACAAAGCAAACCACCAGTGAGAGTCAAAGGGTTAGCTTTTTAGAACTATCCAGAAGAGGAACAATAAAACCAAAGGATTTTTTTTTTCCAGCACAGTGCCTTCTCCAGAGTACATGTATTTTCTTCAAGAAATAGCCTATACAGTAAGTGTTTTTGTATAATAAATGGCACATCAGTCAAATGGCAGATGAGATTTAAATTGCAGACTTCCCAGTTGCCTTAAACGACTGATGTCTCATTCTTGCTCCCAAAGAGGCAGTCTGATGACTGTTCAATAAGCTAAAGGTGCTTGTTCTTTCCATGCATTGGGAGTTGCTACAACCTTTATGTTAGGAGAAGAATTAGGGGAATGACAGGGCGCAAAATAATAAACAAATTCTGAATGAGAAACCCGACGTCTGAGTGGGCTTTCACACAAAGATCGGTTCCCCATTAAATGAGGGCCCTGAAGGGCACCAAATGGAAACTCAGGGCAGCTTCCTCCCCATCTGGAAACAAGAGCTTACTTTCAGCACTTCTTAACCATCATTCACCCATGTCCTGTTCTGATAAACATAAACACCTCATATCCCCACTGAATGTTATTTGGGATCTCAAAATAATTTAAGTATTATAACCAAAAAGAAACCACAGCAAGATAATTTGATTGTTTTTTCAAACAATGTCACAGTACAACAGAATTTATTACAAACACTTTTCTAAGGACACAGATGTTAATTTCTATTTGCTTACTTTTACCTTGACGAAAAAAGATCAAAAATGTCTATGAACACGAATGTGTAATGACAACGAAATGATGGTTATTGGGACCTTCAGCATATCTCCCCTCCTTGAGAGTTGCTGTCAATGACATTTTGAGTTCTTAAACTGGGCCTGAAGAAATGCTGACTGATACATATTAGGCCTTCGATATTTGTTAAATGATTCAGCAATAAGGCCTCTTCTATTTGGAAAATAAGAGAGCCCTAATATAGAACTCTCTTGCAAGTAATAAAGGATAGAAGCAACAAGGAGGTTAAATCTTCAGTACAGAGGCAATAGTTAAAACAGGCAAACTGTAGACAACAGACTCGATAAGAGTTACAATAATAAAAATAGTAAGAATATCACCTAATATTTGCACATTTGTACAATACTTCCCAATGTATAAAATATTTTATATAATTTCAACCCTACAATGTTATAAAGTGGATGTTATTATCATTTGATTGAAACAGCATAAAGTGGCTTTTTCAAGATCACCCAGCTAGTTAAGCAGCAGAGCTGAGATTTAAAGCTTTCTAAAGAGCTATCTCATTCATTAAAAGCACTTTATTTTGTCATGAAATTTTGAAAATATTTTCCTCCAAACTCCAAAATCACGGAATACATAATAAACACCACCTTTTTTTCCTCCCAATCCACTCACTATCACTTCCGTTCTACCAATTCCCATAAAAAGAAAATCCTCCTGGCTCCCACTGCAGCCTCTCTCTGCTTCCTCATCCCTCGCACAGGGAGAAGCATCTTGCAAAAACAAACTTCCTTCCACCTAGGTCTTGTAACCTCTAACTGTTCCCCAAAATAAGGACTTTTAAAACCATTAACTAGTAAGGAATGTCTGGGGTTGTCTGTTCTTCATTTAGAATGAGTCAGATACGACACAAATTACCTCTTCATTCCTAAAAGGTGAGCTGGAGTCCCCCTCACATCCCGGCCTTGTGGCTTAGCAAAGACACCGCTCCGGGGACTTGGTAGTGAAAGGCTGACTGAGCAAGAGTAACAAAATTAACACAGCTAAAAGTTATATTCTTACCAACTTTTACAAATCATTTCACATGTTTATTTTTGAAGTCTTATTAAAGAATGATAAACTACTGGAATTAGTAATTTAATGTAAATGGGAAGCATAATAAAGGTGAAAATGTATTCGTATAAAACCAACTATTTTTACTTACCTCTGAAGCTTATTATGAAGATTATTAAGTTAAATTATATGAAAAATGCTAAATATCTTGTCTAGCACATAACTATTCAATAAACGTCAGCTGTGATTAATAACATTATTGCAGAATTAAAAACAAAGCATGACAGAAGGCTGTATTTAAAATTAACAAGCAAACGATACATTCCCGTGGGTTGTTTTTTTAACATTCATGCAAAACAGAAATATCCGTTCTGTGCATACAAACATATACATATAAATTTTCCAAAAAACTTTTGGACGAAGAAATGACAAAATGATGACCTCTGGGAGGATGGGAAGGTGGTGGTCAAAGGGAACTCTGATGTGTAATGCTTTTTTTTTAAACAAAGTATATATGTATTCCTTCTGTAAATAAAATTCATTTTTTAAAAAGCAAAATAGAAAATATCTTTACACAAAATCTTATCTTAGTAAGCTTCTTCATTCCTATAGTTGATTTCAGCAGTACATGTAAAGTGTACTTCTATTTTTAGTTAATGTAGCCAAACAATGTCTGAAACCTCATTTTCATTAGTAATACCGTTCAAGTTTTATGTTATATACTGCTCTCAATAATATTCCTAATGATATTCCTAATTGTTATATTAAAAATACTTGCTGGTGCACAAAAAATATAATTATTAAGTTTTAGAACAACTCAATGTATTTAATCAAAGGGCAAGGAGTCTTTCAAAGTCCAGGAAGTCATAAATCAAAACAGTTTTACAGAAAAAGATTACCTTTTCCCTTTAAATTTTCTATGTGTTTACCTTTAATAAACCACAGACAGAAAGTCAAGTCCTTGATTATTTTTAAAGCCAAAAGGTTGCCTATTTAAAATCATCGTGAACAGGGGCGCCTGGGTGGCACAGCGGTTAAGCGTCTGCCTTCGGCTCAGGGCGTGATCCCGGCGTTATGGGATCGAGCCCCACGTCAGGCTCCTCTGCTGTGAGCCTGCTTCTTCCTCTCCCACTCCCCATGCTTGTGTTCCCTCTCTCACTGGCTGTCTCTATCTCTGTCAAATAAATAAATAAAATCTTTAAAAAAAAATAAATAAAAATAAAAAATAAAATCATCGTGACAATCTCAAAAGTCTTGAGTGCTGCTCTAATTAAAAATCTTTCCTCCTAGCCTCTTCCTAACTTCTAATCCTTGTCTGTGCTATATTGATGCTGGTTTTAAAATTCTAACTTTCCTTCTAGTTTACAACCATAACTTTGACTTTTTCATCCCATTCTTTCTTCCTTCAGACCATCTAGATTTGAGCCCCTAAACTCTGGGCAAACCAGGTCACAAAAGCTCTTATTAACTCCCTCAGGGCAGCAAATAGCGGGCCTCCCATGGTTCAGGCACGGAGGTAAGCCACATGCACCACAGACCCAACCAGCCTGGGCCCCTTCAATTTACAAATCCAGCTTATAAATTAAAGGCCTCCACTGTTGTAAAAAAGAGACAGACATTTCAACAGATGACCGATAGAGAAAGTAGCCTCTTCCTTATCCAGGAGATACTGGAATTAATAGGAAATCCCCACCTCAAAGAGCTGCGGGATTCAGTGATTGTGGAAGGCTGTGCAATCTCTTTAGATACATTCAAAATTCAAGAAAGCCCCTTTTGGTCAATTAATGGGGAACAGCATCTGATCAAAAGGTATCTTCCTATAATTTCAAATAAAATATTCTAGTTATAATTTGTAGCTGCTACACGGCAATTCCAATAATAATTATTATAATAATATACAGCTTTATTTCTAGAAAATAAGAAGCACACGTATTGACATTTTTTTCCCTCCTAGATGCTCAGCTGCAGACTCATTAATATTAAGCTGCTGGACCTACAAAAATGTACAATGGTTCTTCTAGTAGTCAACTCTCTTGATTTTAGACAGCTTAACTTCACACAGTAGTTAAGAACATCAACTCTGGAAACAAGGCCCAGATCTACTACATGCTAACTGTCATCGGTCAGTTTAAATTACTCAACTGCCCTGTGGCTCAGTTTCTAGGTTAATACTAATACCTACCTTATAGGACGACTGTAAGGATAACTTAACTGGTTATATGTAAACACTAGAACTGTGCCTGACACAGAGTAAAACATTGTCAAATTCTTGGCTGTTATTATCCGTAACACCAGAAATGTACAGCTCTTGGAAAAAAAACAGAACTTTAAGGACAGCTCACTACAACCATTGAAGAAACAGGTTCTTTGACACTGTTCAGTTCTATTGGAACACATGCAAAGTTCCCTGCCTCATTCACTCCTGTGCATTCTAATTATTTAGTCCCTCCCGTATGTCTCCATGTACCCTGGGCTCTATTTATCCATTTACTCATCTCCTTCTGGACTCTAAATGTCTTGAGAACCGGGATTCTATCTTACCTTGTAGTCTCAACATCTAGCACAGAGCCTTGCTTAGAGTAGATACTCTATAAAAACTTAACGAAACGTGGTATTAGCAATTTAACCCTGCAAGCCCATGGCCATGACAATTCCTTTGCACAGAGCTGTGCTTTCCAACTCTTCACCCGAGTAGTCCAGCAGAATGTGAATAACCTTCTGCACAATAATGACATACAGTACCCGTCTATGTACAGGCTGAAGAAAAGAGGAATCCAGTGTCCCACAGAAGAGTCTAAAATTCAGGTTGTTACTACCGGTAACAAAGGTCTTCCTCCACCAAGAAAAAGAAGTATTAGCCATTTATCTGCCTGCCTAACTTCAGCTCTTGAGGACAGAGGCCCCTGAATGTTGATCTCCGCATCCCTAAGTGGGTCTACCATACAACAGTGCTTCATAAAAGCCTATCACCTGCATTTTTTATCCAAGCTTCTAACTTATTTTGAATTTTACTTAGATTCATTCATGATATGTCTTTATTTACTAGAACAAAATGCATTTCTGAAATGAAACAATTCTGCTTCCCCTAGAAGCTCTTGGTAGAGAGGGAAATAAAACTCCTCAAAGTGCTGACTACAGAGAAGAAAAGCAACCAATGTCTGCTGCATGATCTTTTCCACGCTGCCCTGGAGGAAGCCCGTGTCAGTGGCTCATCCTCCAGAATCGAGCCAGAACAAAGCCTTCCTTCAAAGAGTCACCCTTTGACTGCTGTATAGATTTTATTCAGTCAGCACTGTTTCCTCGCTCTCTCACAACTGTGACATGTTCATTATNGTATAGATTTTATTCAGTCAGCACTGTTTCCTCGCTCTCTCACAACTGTGACATGTTCATTATTTCAGAATTCTATCTGCCCCCCCTGCTTGTGACCATGTCCAGCTCAGCTTATGACAAAAAGCCAGCTCGGGCAGCATCCTCTTGCTGATCTTGTGAAACATGAATTCAGTGCTAGCAGCCTTTTGACCACTCAGGAGCTCATCAATGAAAGACCTTCAGTGTGACCTTTAGTCTGCCATCTATTATCACATAGTGGGCCCACCTCCCAGCATCCTCAATCTCGAGACAATCACACATCCTAGAAACACTTTCAGGGAGTCTAGATAAATATCTCTCTCTGCTTTCTCAGGGAAAAGTAGTGATTTCACATTCCTCTGAGTCATTCTATGACCAGACTACTTCCAGGCGTTATAATTGGAATCTCCAGCACAGCATGTGTCACTTACCTAATATTAGGTCAGAGCATAAACACACAAGTCATATATGATCCCTTCTTCTTACTCTCCTCACTCAGAGTAGTAAGACAAGTGGTTTATTCCTCTTGACTCTGCAAGATGAACTTAAGCTGACTTCTTTGCTTAATGAAATTAAAAATAAAAATGCTGTCAAGTGGAAACCTCTTTGCTATCCTTGGTGCCCTGGTCAGTCATGGAATTTTAAAGTTAGAAAGGATCTCAGAGTCATCTTCCTCATTTCATAGATCTAGCCTGAGGCCCAGAAAAGTTGAGTGTTTTGCTATGGTCACAAAGAAAAATAGAGATCCAAAGCTGGAAAAAAGGCTTTCCTGCCTCCTCAGCCCTTGTGCTTTCCACATACCACACTAAGATGAGCTTCTTGGCAAGAACTTCACCATAACCCGCAATATCGGAGAGGCTGTTCTCAGCTTCACCTCACTCCCTACATCTTGGTAGTCCAGCCACATAATTATCTGCTAAAAAAAAAAAATGAGAAAGAAAAGACTTCCATTTCTACAAATAACTTCGCAACATCACTGTTTTCTTAAAGATATTACCCCTAGCAACCACTCCAGGCTTCTTCCTTCCACACTGTTTCCAAGACAAGACCGAGTGCTGTCTAAGACCCTATTTCCCTAAACAGTCTTCAAATGCAATGTGAAAAAAATGGGAAAGCCCCCTATACAAGCTCCATTATTATAGAAAGGGAATGGAGCTGGTATCCACTTGAGGTCATCAGACGACGAGGAGTGTTCAAGATAGGCTAACAGCCTATCAGAGACTCAGAGCAGTGAGAGGACAGCTTTTGTCACTAAGCAAACATTAATGAGAATGTAAGCGCCATGCCCTGTGTTACTTGATATAGTAATGACAGGGACATCTTAGAAAACAAGCTGACTAGTAAATAACTGGGAATGTACCCACAAATTCCAAAAATCAAAACCAAATTAAACAAAGATAAACTTTAAATCAAATAGCAAAAAGTCCAAAACACAATGGAAACAAAAAAGAATTTAAAACAGAGAGCTTCAAACAAGATAAATGAAGTAAAACCAATTATTTGACCAATTTGACAATAAATATAAGTGAATTAAAATATCCTTAAAAGGTAAAGGTTCTCAATAGAATAAAAAATGAAATCTAGCTATAATCTACTTTTAGGAAATATCTAAAAGACATGACAAAGAACAAATATAATAAGTATAAAGACAGGGAAATATAAACTAAGGTAGCAATATTCATGTCAGCTAAAACACAAAGCACATAGCAAAACTTAGGAAGAAATTTGTCTTATTCTGACAAAAGGTATAATTATCAATTGAGATGTTGACAGCAAATAATACATTAACACACATTCCAAAACAAGACCTGATATAATTATAAGGAAAAGCTAATAAAATAAATTAGTGATTTATATCTTTAAGTCCTTGGCAGACTAGACAAAAAAATTATAGAAAAGTTGACAACATAATAGATAAATAATTCTAGTTGAAACTTTACTTCAAATTTTGAATTTTGACTTTTCCCAGGTTAACAATATAACACGGAGAAACTGGTAACAATAACACTGAACTCTCAGGAGGCCGAGCAGGGGGAGCATCAGCCACCCAATCACAAGAGTAAACAACGAATGGGCTTAAAAACATGCTGTACACGTACAACCGTTCTGTTTTTCACTTTCAATAGAGCATTCAATATATTACATGAGATACTCAACACTTTATTATAACACAGTCTTTGTGTTAGAGGATTTTGCCCAGCAGGCTAATACAAGTGTTCTCTGCATGCTTAAGGTAGGCTGGGCTAGCTATGATGTTTGGTAGGTGAGATGTATTAAATGCACAGTCAACTTAAGATATTTTCAACTTACAATGGGCTTATCAGGATATAACCCCATTGTAAGTTGAAGAAAACCTGTATATCATTTATTAATAATTAGTACCTAAAGTTTTACAAGTAACTTGAACTTTGAGAAACACTCTCCTAAATTATTTTAATTGAGACTGCACACTAACATATATTGGCCCAAAAGTACAAAGAGAAAGACAGAATTCTTAAATGCTTTTCTTTGGATTAGCGTATAAACTTTCTTCCATAACAAAGAGATTCAGGGGTGCCTGGGTGGCACAGTCAGTTAAGTGTCCAACTCTTGGTTTTGGCTCAGATTGTGATCCCAGGGTCACACGAAATCAAGCCCTGTGGGGGGCTCTGCACTCAGTGTGGAGACTGCTTGAGAATCCCTCTCCCTCTCCTACTGCCCCCTCTTGCTCATACTCTCTCTCTAAAATAAATAAATAAATAAATAAATCTTTGAAAAAAAAAGATTAAAAAAATACAGTAGCTCAAGTTGGAAATTTTTCTTTTTCATGTTACAATACAGGGTGGCAGGGAAAGGTATGCTTTATAAGATCACCAAGGACCTAAGCTGGCTCTATCATCCTTCACATGACTTCCAGCTCTGGACCTAAGATGGCTCCTGTACCTGGTAAAACATCCCAGGCAAACAGAAAGGGAAAAGAGAAAGTCTAGGGCACATGGCTTGTTTTGAAGGAGGTAACCTTATATAATCACATTTCAACTACTATTAGTCACAAAGCCACACCCTGCTGCAAGAGAAGCAAAGCAATGTAGTTTCTAGGTGAAATCTAAAGGTTCTGTTTCCTAAAAGAAGAATAGATTCTAGAGACATTGGAGTATAATGCACATATTCTAATTAGAAAAATGCAAAAGAATAAACCAAACCCAGAATGAATTATATGTAATCACTTCATTTTAGCTGGATTCATCTTATTGCCAAGGACACTACCAAGTACCAATTTAAGAAGTCAGAAAAGTACATCAATGAATTATAAGGATGCTAGGGTCCTACTCCAATACAAATCTTAGGCTAGAAAGTATACTGAGAATTCGTTTATTCTCTTCCCTTGTTTAAGGATATTTAATTTATGTATTATTGTGTTTTTTTTTTAAAGATTTTATTTATTTATTTTGACAGAAAGAGACAGCCTGCGAGAGAGGGAACACAAGCAGGGAGAGTGAGAGAGGAAGAAGCA